>NW_006800178.1:953958-992934 GCF_000485575.1 Poecilia formosa
TGTGTGTGTGTGTGTGTGTGTGTGTGTGTGTGTGTGTGTGTGTGTGTCTGTGTGTGTGTGGGTGTGTGTGCGCGTGTGTGTGTTTAAGCTGCGCAGAGAAGCAGATGTCTGAGGGTTCTGCTCTCTTCAGTGCTGAAGAAACTCGTAACACTTTATTCACATTAAAACCTTCAACATGTTTCTTTGGTTCAGACCTCGGGTCCTTGGCTCCTACATGAAGGACTGGGGAAGGAAAATTAAGAACATCTTTGGGACAACCTCATGACCATTTATGGTCATGTACATCTAGCCCTGTGTGTTTCCTGCTACCAGGCACATGAACTTCTAATATTCAGATTTAATTAGGGAAGATTACAAACAGACTGCAGTCAAAAATATATATATATTTTTAAATCAGCATGTTCATGAAGTTTATTGATATTTTGACTACACAGAAAGAATGATGGCCCGCACACAAATAGATTTCAAACAGATAGAAATCATATGGATTTCTTCTATCTGTGGTTCTTTTGTTCAAGTTAAAACTGAATAAAGACAAAATTTAGTTTTCTGTCCAGAAAATCCAGATCAGTGTTTCCCAATGTGAAAAAGTAATCGCAGCTTGTTAAATCATGAACTGTGGATAGTCACATTGTTGGACAGCTGAGTTCAATTACATTAAACCACAACCAGGAATGAACACAGCCTGACCCGGAAAAATCAAGATATCACTTAAACAGAACCTGCTTGTCAGCCTGAAGTAGGCTAAAAGATTTACCAATCTGAAAACTTTCTTTAAGAATAATTCAGTAATAAAACTTCCTTTAAGCATTAGTGATAATGGGCAACAAGTATTTCTAGGACTTCAATCAAGACTCTTTTTTTTAAATTTTTTTTAGCTATTGAGAGGTAGATCTGCTGATGGTCTTTGGGTCATTGTTCTGTCGCGTTATACCACTCAACTGAAGGAGGGACATTCTCCATGGATAGTGAGTAACTCCGAATGTCTTTCTTTTCCAGACACTTTGTGTAGTCAGGCTCTAAGTATGTGATTTATTGATTCTCCAGGTTATCAGGTCTGGATTTGACTGCTGAAATCCACTTAGTGTGAGAATTGCATGGTTAAACACCGCTAATTCATGACTCAGCAAAGGGCAACTATTTTTTTCACTTTGGTCAGATTGGTTTGGCTATCTTTGTTTTCGTTCATGAACAAAATCCTCATCGAGGGACTACTTTTTCCATTTAATAGTCAATTTTTGTCCGACACTAAAAACCGTCTGACAATCTGAAACACACAAGAAAAAAAAAATCAAGATACCTGCAGGGATAGTCCACTACAAGCTCACTAAACAACATAAGAGACAAGCTCACCTGGGCTACGTCTTCAAAGTCATCGTGTCTTTTCTGCAGGGCTCGGGCTCGATGGAGAGATTTCCCAACCCCCGTGTGTTTGCTGAGGAAAGCTTCCCCGTGGTTTTCTATCCAGTCCAAAACCTGCACAATACAGAACACACACTTTTACTTAGATCATTTCCCAACACAAAGTCACCAGGAACCCCAGATGTAAAGAGATGCACACGTCCCAGACAGTTTAACCCTTGTGCAATCTTAACATCCTGTTTACTCCCCTTGTCTTATGGGTCAAAAATGACCCGCTCCAACAGAGCCCCAGAGTGGAGCAGTTTAAATGGATTTTAAATCCAAAATGTATTTTGCATGATGGAAACCATTTGTTATTCTTCAATTCAACTCAATTTAATTCATTTTTATCGAGTATTTTTTGCTACACAAAAAGACAATTACCTGTGAACAGTATTACCACAAACCAGCTGTCATAACTGTTTTCTTTTACACAGTAGACGTTTAGTATTACAGTTATCGAAATGTGAAGTAATTACTTCTGATTTAAATGTACGGGACGAGAAAAAAAAAATGTCAAAAATCTATTATTCTATATTATAAAAATACTTATCTAATAAAACAACTAGACAACAAAATGTTGCTTGATTTTGTGAATAATTTTTAACATCTTACGTTTATGATCTCTGTACTCTTTCAAATTTCTATCGTCTCTTTTTTTTTTTTTTTTTTACATTTCCTTTAGGGGGCGCTGTAGTCAATCATCTGCCTTTGAGTCACTCTATCCCTATTTCATTCTATTCCATCACATTTCCTGAGTTTGGAAGCTTTTCCACGGAGTTAACAGGAATTTAGAGGGAATTCTTTGGATTTTATTTATACAGGAAAAAAAGCCTTTGATTTAAAATATTGAAGGTTGTAATTTAACAGCAATGTTAGTTGGGAAATAAATGTCTTTATCATAATCTTAAATAAAAGACCCACGTTTCATTCAAGTCCACTTCACTTTGTCGTTGTGTCTGTTGGTTTCTACAGATGTAGCAGAGAAATCACGCTGACAGCTAAAGGAGGAGCTCCGAAGGACAATGTGACCACCAGGAAGACAAAAGGTATGCCAAAAAAAGGTATCAGGAGCAAACTATTCCAAAACAAGCTGGCATAACCAGGAAGATAGAGAACATAACACCAGTTTTAAAATCCTTCACTGGTTCCCTGTAGCTCACAGGACAGACTTTAAAATATTGTTAGTTTATAAATCACTGAACGGCTCAGCACCACAACACATTAAAGATCTGCTGTTGTTGTACCAGCCTTCCAGACCCCTCAGGTTCTGCTCTGCATCCCCAGAACCAGAACCAAACGAGGAGAAGCTCCATTCAGCTTCTATGCACCACAAATCTGGAACAAACTTCCAGAAAACAGTTTACACAGCTGAAACACTGAGTGCCTTTAAATCTCAACTAAAAACCCTCCTGGTTAGAGTCGTATTTGAAACGTAATCAATTTAATGACGGCACTTGACTTAATGTGATGTTTTGATTGTTGATTCTACATAACTTTGTGTTTTTGTGTTATGATGTAAAGCACTTTGAAATGCCCTGCTGCTGAAATGTGCTACACAAATAAAATTTGACTGATTGATTGATTGAGTCTTAGGGTTTGACTGATGAAGCTGAACTCAGCTCAGTGTGTTAATCGTAACACACACACACACACACACACACACACACACACACACACACAGCTAATTGTGTGCTGAATGAGACTTTTATAGAAGAAACATTTGTATTCATTTTTGAAAGTGACAGGGTTTTTTTTTTATCTTATTTAAAGGTGTCATGACCGTCTTCCCTTTCACTCTTACAGCTGTCAAACGTCCCCACTGAGTCCCGCCTCCGTCCAGTCCCTCTGCCTGAACTCTCCCTGGTTCTCATGTGCATTGGATGATCAGCTGACCGTACGATCTCCCTCTCCACAGGGCCGCATCTCTGATCCGTTCTGGGCCAACGAAGAGGCGGAGTGACACGGAGAGCTCAGTGTGAGGTAGGAGGCCAGCTGACTGCAGCTGGACTCTAAGAAACAACATTACACGTTCCGTCTCAGCTTCACTCTGCTCCTCTCCAGGGTCACATTTATCCTGCACTGCTGCAACTCAGGCTGAAACAACTTTGTTTCACTGATTTATATATTCCAATGGCATGAAGTTTCTTTCTCACTTCTTAACTTGTCTGACTTTCTGTGCACGTCTCTCCTTGCGTCCATCTCCCTGGGGTCCGGCAGGAAGTGAAGCGTGACATGTAGAACGGGCAAATGCTCTGCTGACAGCTCAGCTCTCTGTTTCAGCCAGTGGCTTCGTCTTTAACAGCCACTCTCTGAGGTCTCATAATAATGTCACCAAGGTGCCAAAATCAGAACACTCATCTCTAAATTTGTAGTTTGGAGCCGAGTGGCCCAATTCTGGCTCCTCACTCAACAAACACTACAGAATGAACAAATATTGTGGAATGAAGATGACAGCAGCGGCGGCGTTAACATGTGGTGTTTCTAGCCTGCAGATCACACTGGACACACACCGCTAAGACTAAAATCTGCAGCTTGCGCTGACAAAAACTCACATAATAAAGAATAAATGTATAAATAAATAAATGCCCAATAAGTAGGCATATGATTAATTAGCTTCTTTATTTAATCACCTGTGCAATAATGACCCCATTTAGTTATTCCGTCAGTCAGTCATTCATCCTACTGGGATTTGGCAAGTTTTTCATGGAAGCTGTCCATCATCTCATTTCCTCCATTGAACCCACAAAAGCATTTTTCCAACAAGCGCCAGACATGAGAAAGCTTTTTAAAGGCAGATTTATTACAACAAAGACATAATAAAGCTAACACAAACTTTCTTACCTTTTGTGCCGAGTTTAGAAAAACTGCTGAACTGACTCTTCTGAATGAATCTTTAGATTCATTCATTCTATGCACTATTTGACCAAATAGTGCATAGAATGGGAACAGGCAGAAGTTGATTTACTAGTGAAGTAAATCAACTTCATAACTTTTTCACTGAGAATCCAGGCAAGAGGATCTGTGAATACTGAAAACTGTCATCTTCCTAAAATAATGGCCGACGTTCACAACTTCTTTCTTGCCAAAAGTGATTGAGGTAAAGAAAAAAAAAGTCATTTTTGACAAAAAAATTTTTTTTTTTAAATTATTTTGATAATTATTTTAGGAAGGTGATAAAATATTGGTTGATGCATGTGCCTCTGATACTGGGGCTGCTGTTAGAAGTTGTGTTGTGAACTACACCTGGACGTGGCAGTCTGCAGGGGGTCGACCATGTGATAGTAAATAATTTCAACCATGAGCTATGTCCTCTATAACATTTCAGAAGCATTTCAGATACAGGCAGCTACTATTAAAATGTCATATTTTAAATTTAGATATCGTTGTAGGAAAATTGACAAATGTGAATTAATTTTGATTATAAAACTTGGAATAACATGATCACATTAGACTGCAAGAAATAATAAATATTGGCGAATAAATAATTATTTTCATAAGTACACACCATTATACTATCATAAGACCTGGGATAAAAGGTTCTAATACATAATAGTAAAATAATCCAGCTGAATTGGAAACATTGCAGCACAGACACCAATGGTTGTTCAAGAACATATTTAGAAATTCAACTAGCAGTGAATTCATATGTGTTTGAAACACTAATGATTCAAAAACAATGGTTTTTAAATAACATTTTGACTCAATTTCAAAGTTTTGTTATGTTTTTGAATTAAAAGACGTTAAGTTGACAGGAAATGTATGTATACCAGAAGACGCTGTTAGTGGTTTGCTATTTAAACCCACAACTATAGTCTCATAAGCAATAAATAAAAAAATGTATATATAATTTAAATAAATATCAATTATTTGCACTTCTGTTAAATCCAAATGAAGTCAGCAGCTCCTTAGCCTGACGAGCGTCTGGTGAGGGAATTTAACATGCTACTGGTGACCAGGCAGGATCAGACAACGCTAAGACAACGCTGAGTCTGAAAAGAGTTGATCTTCACATGAAACATTTTTACTGGAATCAACATCAAAATTTGAAAATAACCTGGTGTCCTGCTGCTCCGCCCTCTGCTCGCGTCTCCTACTGAACACACCAAACTGTTTCACATCACTTCATACGAAGAACCTCTGCAGACACATTCCAGCACTACCAGGAACACCTGATTGTACGTGGTTCTTATTACTTCATATTCGCATTCACATCCCTCGCTCTCGTCCGCTCCAGCTAATCACAGCCACTCCACTCTAAATACAGCTGTGATGTTGAATCTGGAGCTCCTGAATATCCACAGAGGCCTCAGGAATGTGGCCTGACGCCTCTCCGAGCCTCTCGCTCTGTGTCTGTGTGGGATGATCAGCAGTAGCAGCGCAGCAGACGGCATTTTATCTCAGGAGTCTCCACATTAAACCGGGAGCAGACGGAAGGAGAGGACAGCAGGGATGAATGGACCCACCGTGCTGATGCTCATCTGTTTTGCACTGCACACGCTGCCAACATCGACACTCCACCACATGCTTACACACAGCGTGACATGATCCAAGTGGGTCAGCACAAGGTCCAGCTCAGGAGAGTGAAACCACAGGCGAGAGCTTTTCGGCTCTCTCCCATCCCAAACAGCCAGCTGACTGGCCCGGTCAACAATTACAGCGGTGTTCAAAATAATAGCCGCCCAACATCTCTGAACCAAATCAATAATTGTAACTGGGGGAGATTATATTTCCACATAGCCAATTATTAGCAGTAGGTGTAGTAGAGCAATAGCAAACCCAACAGTCATGGCATGAATTCTGCTGATTCTGTGTAATTGACCCATAAATAAATGAGGTGTGTTCAAATAAAAACAGCAGTCAGACAGTCAAACAGGTGAAAAAGACAGCAGATGTTGTTCAGATTGGTTGGAGTGCATTCCTGGGAAAGTTGGAGTTAAATGGTTCAGTCCAAGTACTGTTCAGGACAGCAGCAATCTTTGGGTCAAAGGCTGACTGCAGAGGAGAGCAGACACAAGGAAGTCCAGAAAATGAGTGGCTGAGCAGAGAAAATGAAGACAAACCAAAACCACAAAGACATGGCAGTAAAAGGAAAACTACCATTGTAGAGGGTCAGTGAATAGCAAAAAGTCCAAAACTGAGCCAACGATTAGCTCCAAGGTGATCAAGGAAGGTCAACACCACAGCAATGTGACAACTAGAAGCTGAGTTTTGCTCAGCTTTCAACTCAAAACCTCAGCACGATGGAAGACAATAACATGGGCTAAAGAGATAAGAGTTCACCAAAGTTGATTTTCTGCCCTAAAGGGAACCGATGAAAGCAAGATTGATCTATTTGGGTCTGAGATCTGCAGTTTTTCCATCAAACACTGAAATCAAGCCACAGTGCACTGTGAAGGTCATGTTGCTTTTTTTTTTACCTAAGAGGAAATTCTCTGATCTTAGTTCCAGACCAGTAGGAGCTAACATGAAGCTACCAGCTTCACCCGCTACAAAACCTGGGAGGTGTCATCTAACATGTTCATGTTTCTGAGGCAGAACCATGAGCTACAGAGGAACTGTGATGTTGTCCAGTAGTCCTGGACTAGAATGCAGTGGGCAGAACCCACTTTGACCGCATGCAACACAAAAGTGAAACAGTTTCCAGAAACTAGGACTTGCGCCACTAAATACGAGTCCAGTGGTTGATCTTGCACAAATGTACGAGTTTACATAGTAAAGGTTGGAGTTTGGACTGAAAAATCCGGGCCTTTAACTTTCCTTGACTGCGTCGAGTTAAAAGCACATTCACATTGTCCTTTATGTTGGACTGAGAGCTTTGCGAGTGTATACCTGCTGCACATCTTGCTGGAACACGCACAGCTGCAGACGCTGGTGCAGTCGGACCTTTCGATGTTGCCAAATGTTCTCCAGACGCCGCTGATGGTGAAGGACCTCATGCACCACGTCCAGGATGCAGTGGACCTGAGAGGTTACCCCAACTGGTTTAGATCGCACGTAAATACGCTCAAAGGTTATCTGCTACTGATCCACTGACCGCTTTGGAGTAATTAGCCGTCGCTGTGAGGGAGTCGGAGTTGCCTGGACTCAGAGGTCTCTGCAGCACGTCCAGCAGAGCTTTCCCATCCTGACTCACCTGGACATGGAAACAGATGTGTTCTGCAGACATGACACCGCTCACACACAGAAAGGAAAAGCACTGAACTGTAATGTTTTAGGAGAGGGAGGACGTCTTGCTGCATGCCAAATATCTCTCCTTAATATGAAATTTATCTCACAAAAGTGCACCTGATCGATGTTTGGTTGTGACTTTGGTGACGTAGACCTAAGCTTCGGATAGTGTGTGTGTGTGTGTGTGTGTGTGTGTGTGTGTGTGTGTGTGTGTGTGTTAAACTGGATCTGCTGTTTGTAACTGAAGCTCTTGTTACAGAGTAAGACAGGAAGAAGTGTTTGGTTTGCCCTTTAGTGGTTGGCAGACATGATTTGGTCACATCACTTTTAGAGAAGTCTCTGCACTTCAACATGTGCTCAGAAAATAGAAATGGACCAGATCTGAACAAGTAGGAAGCATTATGTGGCGAGGTGTTCACTGCTAACAACGCTAAAGCTCCACAGCTTGATCTCTGAAGGCTATCTAAAGGACAATTACGCCATTTTTTAAGTAACCTTGGACGGCATTTGATCCTGATGTCATCAAAATAGAAAATACTAAACACTGATCAAACCTGGATTGTCTCATGTTTTTGCTGAACCAGGAGAAGTAGCTAAAGTAAAGTTGTGTTTACAGTATTTATACATATTATATCCGTTAAAAGTCGTGTGTAGCTTCCTTCATTTATCTTGTTAAGAAGAGACACCAAGTCCAGACTTGGTGTCTCTTCTTGGAACCGTTTTTATGCGACTCCTACAACCAACAATGCAGCAGAAGTCTGCCAAGCCGAACTGCCTGAGTCTGAAGCTGTGAATTTGATGTCTGTTTATATATATTTATATATTTATATTTATATACACAGACTTATCTTTTTATAGATAAGCATAAACTGAGCAACAGCTTGTCTAAAGATAAAAACAGCAGACGCCAGCTAAGAACAGGGAAGAGTGGGAGTGCTCCAGAACTAAATTTAGTGGAGTGTTTTCAGACAGCTTTAAGGGTCAGTGCAGTGGCTGAGCATCACTGCCCTGTTATCACAGCCAATCACAGTCTGCAACACTGACAGCACAGAGGAATATTACTGCTCTCCATCACCTACAGACCTGGTGTTCACAGAGAAAAATAATGGCACCTTTACAGTATGCTGAGAAAGTCATTTCCAGTGTGTTTTATTAGAGAAAGTGGTGCTTTTGGCATCTGGTAGCTTGCAGTTCCTGAGCAGCAGCTGGACGTTAAAGTGTGTTTCTATACACGCATTATGATAAAGACATTAAAGAAAACACACGTCTATGAGCAACGACTCCGTCTGTTGCTCATAAGCAGCTTGAAGGGTCTTGGTTGTGTGATGGTCTTACCTCGGTGTAAGCCTGGGTCACCTGCTCATACAGGCTCTGGTGCCGATGGATGGCGATCTCCAGCTCCTGCATCTCCGAGGGCAACCCACCCTCACTGCACACTTTACACCAGGTCTCCACCTCGGACAGGAACTGCGGAACCGGATTAAAGCCTTAAATTGTGCAACGTATGTGTGTTTGTTGAGCTACTGTATGCCATATTTAAAGGGGAGCGCATACTGGTCTACTCAGGATCTAATTGGTTGGAATTCAAAAAGAATAGTTGTGCCAAGGGATTTTTCTCTTACTATCTGCACCCCTCACAACAGGGATTAAGCACAACCCACATAAGGAGGAATTAGTCCTCAGCGCAGCCGTCGCAGGTTCGATTCCCAGTCCGATGACATTTGCCACATGTTTTTCCCCCTTCTCTCATTACCCACTTTTCTGTCTGACTACTCTCAAATAAATGCCACTAGAGCCAACAAAACCTTAAAAAAAGCAATGGAACATCCTGTATCTAATGACAAGAGTATTCAAAACATTCTATTTAATAATTCTTTTGGTTTTGAGTTGTGATGTCTTCCTGTGAGTCTGTGTTCTAACTGCTGTCCTCTCACTCATCCGATGTCTCACCTCTTTTATCTCCTATTCGCCCAAACATACACTAGAATAAAATGTCAAGAGCCCAGCAGGAATCAAACAGTCCCATCAGTTGCCATGTCAACCTTCCAGGAATCAGCAGGGAACCTGTTTCATCTATTAAATATAATCAAGCAGTAAAAAGAAAAATGTCCCACTTTCATGTAACATTCTGGACACGTGTCTGCAGCAAAGAGCCTTGGTGATCGCAGAGTTAGATATTAGCAGCTTGTTTGTGAAAGAAACAGGTTCAGCTCCGATGTGGAGCCATTACATCAGTTTAAGAGGCTTTCTACGTTTTCCACAAACACATGAGCAAATGAGCTGCTTTTCTTTGCCAGACGACAATAATCACTCGCACGGTTCTGATCTCACCTGCTCAGCCTTCTGATGAAAGACGGAGGACATGGCGAGGATGGTGGAGCGTTCGTCAAGCGCAGCAGCAAAACTTTTCCAGTCCTGATCCAGCTGACTGGAGATCTGCTTGATCTGCGTGGAGGCGTAGTGGCCGGCCTCAGCCAGCCGGCTCGCCACTGACATGATTCTGTTGATGTTTACGTAGGCATTCTGGGAAGGACATTTTTAAACAATTCTATGTCATCTTCACACATTCGGGGTCAAATTTTAGGAGGAAAAAAGTGAAGCTTGTGATGATGTCCTACCATGGAGTTCATGGCAAAGTGGTTGTGCTGCGTCTGCAGCTCCACAGCGTACTGGTAACTGCGACCAATCTCTGTGTGGCTCTGCAGAAACACCTCCTTGTTGTGGCTGATCCAGTCGAACATCTGCACAGACACACAAACCCACACGCACATGTTTGTGTTGCTATCTTTGTGGGGACTTTCCATTGACTTCCATTCATTTCTACAGCCTAAACCTTACCTTTACCCTTTACCCTTTTCCTAACCCTAACCCTATCCAAAACTCAATTCATACCTTAGCCCTAAATCTGACCCCTAACCCAAAAACAGGGTTTCCCCTTGTGGGGACCAGGCTCCGGTCCCCACAAGGAGCAATTGGTCCCCACAACATAGTATATGTCAGGAAAATCGTCCCCACAAGGCATTATAAACAAACGCACACACACACTATATTAGTGCACTTCCAACAGATGTGAATGGAGTCTAAACGCCTGGAAGGAAAGAAGAAAACACTGTAAAAACCACAGAGAAGAAGTGGAGAAACAATGGGAAAACACTGGGGAAGGAATGGAAAAGCTCTGGGGTAGAACTAGAGACATAGTTAGACAGAGATGGAAAAACCTGGAGAAAAACTCTGGAAGACATGGAACTCTGATGTTGCTCGTTTTATGTGACTGTTTTATGTTCAAATTACTACTTTAATTTAAGTTTTCATGCCGAACATAAGCGGGTTTCATTGCTTTTACATAGCAAGATATGTTGAAACAACTCAAGCTAAGCGAGTTAATCGAACGTAATCCTATCACTTTAAATCTAATAGGTATTTATGCAAATGAATATTGTCCCTAGTTGCCTTCCATATGGGACTGCACATCTGCTGAGCTCGTCATGCAAACCACTGCTCAGTCCAACACTCTTAAAGGCTGTAAATGGCATCAGCGAACAGCATGGGGGAGCTTTGTTGTGGTCACCACGAGGGGCAGGGACAGAAAGGACAGGAGCTTCTTACAGAGACAGAAACCAGTTTGAAGGCATCACATACAGCTGTGATGTGAAGTCAATTTTGTTTTGAGTTATTTTTTTTATTTATGCAGCATTTTAATAACAACTGGAGGTAACGTAATTACTTGATTGTGTGATAAAATGGCACTACTTAGTAGATCCTACTGTGGTGGCCTTTGTTTACTTTAATAGGAAAGGAGATTGTGAGAGAGGAGGAAGTCAAAGGTCAAGGGGCTCGAACCGCAACAAGAACTGAGATCTCCATACGTCGGTTGCACGTTTTACCCCAGCACGATGCAGGCGCTCCCATAATACTCTCCCTTTAAGGAACCATTGGGAAGACACTAATGAAGCATTAAGGAAGCACAAGGGAAACGCAGGAAACTACTACAAAAGCCCCAGGAAAGCACTGAGGAAACACTGAAAAATCTCCTGGGAAACTCAGGGGAAAACAAAGAAGATGAAGAATTACTAGGGAAACAGTGAGGAAGCATTAAGATAACATTAAGGAAACACCTGGGAAACACTGAGGAAGCACGTAGGAAACATTAAGGAAACACTGAGGAAAAGTTAAGGACACATTGATATACTGGGGAAACACTGAGGAAGCATGTAGGAAACATTAAGGAAACATGTAGGAAACATTAAGGAAACACTGAGAAAAAGTTAAGGACACATTGAGATACTGGGGAAACACTGAGGAAGCATGTAGGAAACATTAAGGAAACATGTAGGAAACATTAAGGAAACACTGAGGAAAAGTTAAGGACACATTGAGATACTGGGGAAACACTGAGGAAGCATGTAGGAAACATGTAGGAAACATTAAGGAAACACTGAAGAAACATTAAGGAAACACTGAGGAAACATTAAGGAAACATTGGGGAAACAATGAGGAAAGACCAATGAAGCCCTCGGGAAACAGTGGAGAATTAGCGAACGAGCAGTGGAAGAAGTATTGGGGGTTGTGTGATCTTATTTCAGCTCATAAATCACAGAGGAAAACACTCGGGGAAACACTGGACACAAATGACTCCTCAATTCAATCAGCTCTCTAGGAGAGCTGGTCCATGATGAGACATTTCAGATTCTTGCTCATAACATGTAAAGTATTCCCAGGCGATTGCTCTGACTCATCTGGCATGTCTGCAGGGCAGATGGTGGGTAAAGCGCTACAGTAACTGTGGTCTGAACAAGAGAAGCAACAGAAAACCACAACATAAACCTCTTTTCAATTGGAGACAAACTCCACTATACGTCAGTCTTTTCAGAGAGATGGGGAGATGGTTATGGTTCAGTATATTTGCCTGTGTTACCGTAGCAATGAAGCGAACCGCCAGGTCCGATCGGTGAGCCCCAGCTGGACCGGAGCAGCTAGTCCCTCAGTGTGAACTGGTGTTAGCGTCCCCACAGTCTCTCAGTGTGACAATGTGAAGCAAAGCAGCCGTTTCTCCTGTCTGTTTGCTTTCCAGTAAATATTTACCGTGGCTGCATGTACACCGGGTCAGCTGACGCCTGTCTGTCTGTGGATATTCAAGACACAAACACACTCCTTCTACGTAAACGTCTGATAGATTTCCATTATAATATTGTGTCAGGTCTCAATTGCCATCGGTCCACAGCAGAACGTGATCAGCTCTGAAGTGCAGCAGACGGCTGCCATCTCTGCTCTTAAAGGTTTCATGACTTCTTCGTGTCTGAGTAAAGTTTTAGAGACTATTTAGGCATAAAAGTCAACTTATGGTTTCTTAGTAATCAGAAATATTCCAGAATGCTGCTTCCTTTTTTTGGCTAATTGACAATACCACCTTTGTGTCATCTCTAAAAGTGATGAAAACCTCCAATGTAAAATTTGGATCCAGCGCTGAGTTGAATTGTTGACCAAAGACTCACTTTCTCAGCATCCTGCTCGAAGAGGCGCAGCTGGAAGCACTGGTCCAGTTTCAGCTTCCTGACATGCCACATCTGATGGAGGTGCTGCCTTGTGGAGTGGAGCTTATCGAGCAGATTGGCCACCTGCCAGAAGCAAACGCTACATTTCAGCAATTCTTTCCAAAATAAAAAATAAAAAATGGCTCCGATAGACGCAGTGGGTCGCGTTGATTCCAATATCTGTAAATGTGCAGGACGGCGGTTGGGAAAGAATGGAGGACAATTATATACTACAATCCTAAATTTGTGTATCCAGACCGTTTCATTACTCTGTTGACCCAAGACTGAAATCATGCAAGTTGTCGGACATAATGCATATTTTTATTCAGGCGTACAGGAGGTGTTAGATGTTAAGACGGGTTAATGGTGAATGGTGGTTTTTACCATTACTGTGTCATGACAAGGTTATTTCTAAAGTTTATGCTGCATCATCGTCCGAAACACCCAGGAAACCCAAAATAACCTTTAAGCACTGAAGAATAAATAAATTTGGCCATTTGGTTTCTAAGAAGGTATGTTGTTATAGAAACACTTTTCTGAAACAAAAATAGTTCTTTCAGCCGCGCCCACTAAAACAAGAGGACACCACCACATGTGGGTGAGGACAATGTGTCCATGCCAGTCCAGCCTTTCACTGTCTATGTCTGCAGACTGATCGTTTCCTAGGCAATAACACCTTTCTGACTGCAATATGCTGAATCGTTACCTGGCTGCTTACAGGTCATCTCTTCTTGGTGTGAGTATAATCGTCTATGGTTCCATTAGGGTTCATTCGTCTTTTCCATAAATGTAGCAATACCTTCTTTATTTCTATGCATCTTTTTCTATTCAGTGAGACTGGAATAAAAAAAAGCAATATACTTTATAATCAAGTGCTTAAAAGGTTTAAAAGAATTACCAAATTCATTATGATGTCATGCGTGCTAAATCCTTTGAGTTTACTTCTATTTTCTGCCTGGGTCATTTCTAAAAGTGTGGTTTGTTTCTTACCTCTAGTTTTATGAGTAAATGCAGATGAAGCTTAAACTGTAAGGCGGATATATACCCAGTTCAAGGGATCGTTCCTGCTGTCAGATTCTTACCTTGGGTACCAGACTCTGAAAGTCAGCAGAACCTGAGATGCAGTTCCTTCCAGAAAATCCATCACTGGATCGAATGCACTGAAGCAACCTTTGGCCTTCCCGGTCCAACTCCTCCACTGGAGCCTTTAGCACCTGAAACGGTATTAAGTAGGACTTTAAGGCAGGGCACGTTCATTTGTACAACATCTTTCAGCAACAGGCATTCAGAGATGCTTCACACGCTAAACCGGTGAAGCTTTAGCCTTGATTTAGAGGAGCTCTGTGTTTCGGTTGTTTGGCAGTTTTCTGGGAGTTTGTTCCAGATTAGTGGAGAATAAAACCTGAAGGCTGCTACTCCGTATTTGGTTCTGGTTCTGGGGGATGCAGAGCAGAGCAGAACCAGAGGACCTGAGAGGTCTGGACTGGAAGGTCTTTAATTTATGTTGTTTGTTACTAAGGCATTCAGTGATTTTTAAATCTGTTCTCTTACTTACAAGGAGCCTGTGTGAGGACACCTGAACTGGAGTGATGTGCTCTACACGACTGGGTGAGTTTGTCTAGATCTTGCTGAGACATTAGACCTTTGATCCTGGAAACGTTCTTCAGGTGATTGAACTGTCTTTGAACTGTCTGTAGGTTCAGGTCAGAGTTCATCACTACAGATTTCAGGCTGACCTATAGAGTCCAGCTGTAATAATTAAAGCTGTGTGCTGACACTCGATCGATCCTCTTTAGGTCCAAACATAACTTCAGTTTTCTTTCTGTTCAGCTGGAGAAGCAGGTCCCTCACTGATTTGGTCTACGCGTCTACAATGATGACATCATTGTAATGTACAGCTGTGTATCATCTGCGTAGTTATGGTAACTAATCATATAACTTGTAATCTGGGCTAGCAGGAGCATTGAGATAATAAATAAAATGGGGCCCCAAGATTGACCATTGTGGTGCTCCACATTTCTCAGATCCACTGAAAACTTTTCTATTGACATAAAAAAAAAAAAAAACTTTAGTTCTTTAGGTCAGACTAGAACCAGTCAGTTACTGGACCAGAGAGTGTGACCCAGCTCTCCAGTGGCTCCAGTAATATGTCATGGTCAACACTGAGCTCTAGTAGAACCAGCACTGTGGTTCTTTCACAGTCTGTGTTTACATGGATGACACTGAACACTTTGACGAGGGCAGCCTCGGTACTGCGGTAACCACGGAAACCCGACTGAAAGACATCAAAGCGGTTGGTTATCATTATGAAGCTATGTAACTGCTGAAACAGCTTTCTCAGTGATTTTGCTGATGAATGGGAGGTTGGAGATCAGCCTGTAATTCTGCAGCAGTGATTTGTTCAGATTGTTGCTTTTTATCAGTCGTTTGATAACTGCTGATTTTAAAGCCTGGGGGAAAACACCTGGAGAGAGCGATGAGTTTACTATTTGGATCAGATCAGTAGCAACGACAGGCAGAACTTTCTTTAAACTGTGGAGGTATCAGGGGGAGGAACTTACTTGGTGTGTTGAATTAAAAATTAATGTACTAGTATTTCCACTTGAAGGCAGATTAACTTTTGTACCTTTTTCTTCAGCTGTGTGTGCTCCTCTATTAACCGCCGGGATCCTTCTACATCTGCAGGAAAGTCTTTTATGGACAGAAGTTCCTGTACGAAAGAACATATCTTTGTCATTTAGTTAAAAAAAAAGGCTTTTGATCACTTCACACCTGGATCTCTCAGCTATGTACCTGAAGATCCTCCAGTCTAGACAGCAGGTGAACAGCATTGGACATGAACTCCTCCAGAGACACCCTCAGCTCGATCCATTCCTCGTGGTTGTAGTCCAGAGAGCCTTCGAAGTCTTCGGTTAGCTGTGAGGGATCCACCAGTTTGGCCAGGCCCTCTACTGAAACCATACTGGTCTGCTTATACAGACCAGAAGACCAAAAAAAATAAAAAATTGGTCAATGAAACAGCAAAGTTTCCTTCCAGAAAAATATTGATACTGCACTGGGACTAATCACTTTACAAATGATTTCAGTAAAAACATGTAAAAACTGGGTAAGATGTCCCAGTTCACAGTGGGGCAACTACTGTAAACATGCATATATAAAAAAAAAATATATATATATATATATATATATATATATATATATATATATAAAGTTTAAGGATGTAAAAAGTTGTGTGGATATGCACAGCAGCTCATTTATCCAACCTCAAAGGAGAACTTTGCACTCCCAAAGTTGGTCTTCTGTTTCTGCCAGAAGTTGTCTGGTTTGATGATGAGAGCCACGCAGATCTCGGCTGGGAAATACTCCTGCAGCGTCTTCAGCAGAGGCTTGATTAGCTCCCACTTTGATCCTCGCATGTCGATGATGACAGTGAATCCCCGTTTGCAGACATCCTCACTGATGGGAGAAACAGAGTCAGCATGCAGGTGGAGAGGAGACCACAGAGCTGGACATCAGAGAGCAGGAGAGGATACGCTGCAACAGCTACACGTCCAAAAGCCCCGCTGCTTCTCCCTTTCCTGCCATTACATCAGACTTCCTGGGAAGTTTAAGCACTGCGCTGCTCCTGAGAGATGCCATCTCAAAGGGCTCGACCAGAGCAGGACCTCCTTTTCTAGCTTTTTGAAGATGCTTTACGTTTCACCCAGGATGTTTCTTTAATTCTGATCACGGGCTGGAAATTCCAGTGAGAACTCCAGGCTTCGAAACCATTAATGGGACAATCGTAATAGGAGCACTCAGCACAGATGAGCCACTGGCAAACCTGTTACGTTTGGGCTCATTGTGACAAACACACATGAACACATTTCTGCCTGATAAAAACGTGCAGCAAGTCCAGAAACATATAAACCTTTTATTGCAGCAGCATAAACACACGATGGGACGGTTTGAAAAATGCAACATTTATTCTGATTAAATTTATTTAGTAGGATTAAATAAAATGCGAGGAGGGAATTGGTTGTAATAAAATCACTTGAGGCCCAATTATTTTCCTCCCCACTGTAAACAATTGCAGCCGTCTTGTTAAACCAGTAGGACAACACCTGGAGGAAAGTTTGACCAGTTGATCCCTCCTGATCCTGCATCCTCCCTGCTCTCCTCTCTTCAGCTCACTCCATGAGTGTTTAAAGGTCACTAGGACTGAGACACTGCTGAAGAAAGGTTGATTTCCGTCTCGGTCTGACTACTGACGGGTCATCATGTAATCGAAAGGTCCAGTGATAAGATAAGATACTGACAGAAGTCAGCAGATCCTAAAAAAAATAAATAAATAAAAATCTCTTGAGATCTCCAAGAGATCCACACTGCACTCCAACAAGCCTGCCTCAGCATTTAGAAGAGCAAGAGGCCCGCAGCATCACAGATCCTCTGGCATTCTGTCCAGAGAGCATCAGGCGCTCTTCCACATTCTTTGTTTTACACTAAACTTATCCAAAGGGTTTGTTGACAAAATATCTCACTTTTGGTCCGACTAAAATGCACTTAAAGTTTCAGAAGATTTCAAGTCTGGTCTATCAAAGTCACATTTCAGTAAAATGTCTATCTTTGGTTTTAGTTTCACAAATGGCATTTAACCAAAAAAATGCTTCCATAATGCGCCTGTCTGTGATTAAAGGGAACAGACAAAAGCACATCATGCCAAAGAAAATTCAAATCAGCAAAACAAAAGCCTGCATTGACAGACAAACCATCTGAAAGCACAAAACGGCAGGTCCGACTGATGATTCACGCCAAGATGAATGAAATGCTTTTTCCAGTTTTAGGAGCACTTAAGCAGAGGCTTGGTGACGTAGTGGAGGACGGAAGAATAAAAACATTTCCAACATTTAAAGGTCACACTTGGGTTTCTGTAAAAACCCTTTTCTGCCCGTTCACCCTGTAGATGTTCATCTTCATACTACAAGTCACTTCTTCGTTCAACTTCTCACTGTAAATCATCAAAGTACTGTTTTCCTGCCTTTGCTCCAGTTTTAATTTCAGCTGAAGTAACGAAAACAAATAGCATCGCAGTAACATGTTTATGTGCAACGATGAGATTATATCACCTGTAGAGCTTTGAGAAGCTCTCATTTGCTTAAATGATTCAGTTTACCAAAGAAAAATACTTTTCTGCGGTTTTGCAGAGATCAAAATGTAACAGTCTCACCGATAAAACGATTGTTCAAAATAAAACAATGACTTTTTTTTTTTTCCACACAAAAACGATATAACTGGACCAGAAGGGAGAGCGGTGTGTGTTGCACAGCCTTGCTAAAAGCGAAACAGAGTTCTCTACTATGCTCCATGTCCGCTTTAAAGATGGTTCCCTGAGCACCACCTAACATTTTGGTGAAACACAAATTTCACAATGAAAATGACTTGTTAACCCAGATGTTTGCATACATTGCACAGAAAGTAACGTCACCAGTTCATATCTACTTGGTAAATCCAATCAAATAAAAATTCTTAAAATAACTCCAGTTCAAATGTTCACACACTTTTTCTTAATATTTGGTAGGAATATCTTTTAAACTTTCAAATGGCCACTCCAAACAATCGACTTTTTCATGTTTTGATCCACTTTGCAATTGATTGGCAGGTTTATTTCATATCAGCTTCTTTAAAAAAATATCCGGCTGCTAACTGAATGGAAACATGCGCCGACTTTAAATCCCAGGCAGTATTAATATTAATCTAACAGCAGCAAATATTTTTACCACTTTTCTCAGGAAGGCACAAACTCTTCCCTTCACCACGGAAACAGCCGATGAGGTGAGCAGGCAAAGAGGGACTGTACTCGTTATTTTGTAAGTTTAAATATTCTGAATATAACATACAGAATGCTACATCTTTTCTCATTTTTTTTCTTTTTAAAGATTTTCTGCAGAGGTATGCAGGCACACCAGTGCCATAGATGACAGAGATCACCTTTCACCATGATCAACAATCTGCTGTCATCCTGCTCTCACAAGTGAAAAAGTGACCCAGTTCAGGTCCCACAGGGCTCGGCTCCAGACTCTCTTTGACCTGTTTCTGATCAGTTTTTTTTTTTTTTTTTTTTTTGCACCTTCCATTTCTCCCAAGTGCCCCCGGACCGGGCTGGAGCCACAGACTCAAACAGCGCTGCTTTCACAAAGATGCAAATCAAGCGCTGCTCCCCATCTGCTGCAGAGCTGGCCAAGGAAGGAGCACTTGATTCTACGGCCTGGACAGCCTTTAACACACTCCTCACCCAAACTTCTTCTTTCTATGATCTGCCTGCCAGGTTTACGAAATGTCCAAGAGCAGAATACAAAAACACGGTGTGTGTGTGTGTGTATGTGTTTCCAGCAGGACTGTGGGTACCTGGGGACAGTAGACAGGTAGGTGACCAGCCGCCTCAGGTCCTCCTGCTTTATTCGGTCATGGTTGCTCCTGGCTGGAAATGTCAGAATTGGTCCTCCTCTTTTATCTCGCCCACCTGGAAAATTCAGCAACCAGCGATGTTTAGCATTTAGAAAGTATTTCAATCATTTTTTTTTTATATTTACCAAGTAAGCTTGCATTTGAATTAGTGCACCAATCTCCAATACTCTTTTCTTTTTTTTTTTTTGTCTGAAATGTTGCTAAATATAGCAAGAAAGTTGCCAGACCTGACCTGGTGGGGGGTCGGTCAGGCAACCCTCTCACTGCACAGCAGAAGAGGACAGTGGTTGATTTTTAGACCTTTTAGATCAGTGAGTAAGATCGGCTTCACATGTAAGAATCAGCCGTTCTCCCAAAACAAAGGAATCTGGTGGCGATAAATCGACTGACCATTTTATCTGTTGGCTGATTTATCAGGGCTCCCCTAATGGGAAATAATAAGGATCCTGGATCAGGTGCAGCCATGTTTATGCCTGTTCTTGCTCTGAACTGAAGAAGCGGCCTGAATGAGAGGAAACACGAGAATAAGTCCAGTCACCTCTGACTACATCACTACAGTCCATGCATGTTCTATGATTAAAACCCAGTGGTTTGGATTTCAAATGAGTGACAGTCCCAAACACTAGGTGGTGTACCAATCACTGAGTACTTTGATCTTCAAGGCCTGAGATGAGCAATGGAAGATTCTAGGGAGACAAATCCAAGAATGTATTTATATCAAGTTTACTGAGCTCTAAACTAGCTAGCAAAGATCATCCAGTTTAAGAAACACTTCAGCGTGTACCCAAGTACACAGTTTTATGATCACAACAGCTTCAGGGTTGTAAACACGATTTCATGATTAAGTCTTGGTCAGAGTGAAATGTATACATGTGCACAAAAAGTTAGATTCCTGAGGTTGTGCACTACTACTTCCTCGTGTTGCTTTCAGACAGCTACAGATGTTGTTTGCTTTACCTCCTAAATAAATCATGAGGTTTATCAATAGTACTTGCACGTGTTTTCGTAATTTGTTTCTTCTTCATCTGACTTAATCCATTTTTTTTCTTTCAGTTTCACTACATGTCAGGGCTGAGAGGACAACACTGACATAAAACAGTATTGAAATCTAATAAAAGAAGCTAAAACTCTATATTCCAGTCCGGTTCAGGTAGTAGGTGTGATTTCAAGATGAGTCCCTTGAAATTTACAGCGACCTACCAGTGACAAAATCAGTGCCATTAGACTTTAAAAAAAACAACAAAAAAAAGTATCATTTCAGAGGTCAGGACTACTCCCTGGTTCATCCTGACGTTACAGTAACCAGGGCATGGTACCCCACTGACAGCTTTACAGTGTCCACTGGATTCTCCTCACAGTTGGGTCAGAAACTCAGCATGTTTTCTCCAAAACCATCCAAAACGTAAACTCTCTGAATCTTTGTGACAAACGATGTGTGCTGAGATGGCTTGCTCAGATTAACGTAAGAAACACAAACCACAGTGTTTGTCTAAGTGCTACTCAATCGTGAAAGAGAGAGAGTGAGTGAGAGAGAGAGAGAGAGGGGGAGAGAATGCCCGGAAGTTGGAGGAGAAAATGTTGTAGTGATCCTTGAAAGAATCTTGATGACGAGTACTTGTTGGCATGCAGCCTCTGACATGCTCTCTCTCTCTCTCTCTCTCTCTCTCTCTCCGTTTCCCTCTCTGTCCTGCAGGCTCTCCACCACTTTCTCTTTTTGATTCAGACTTTTGTTCTGTGCGTTACTACAACAAAAATGATCAGGACTCAAAGTACGACAGCTAATGCAATCCTTATAAAGGCTTTATGTTTAGATTCAGGTATTTTCAGATACACTGTATTTGTATGTATTTGGGCACTAAATACATCTTGCGTTAAACTTGTACTGTGTGCTTTCAGCGATGTTGTAGTTATCATTACACGTGCCTATGTTGTCTATTGATGTGGCTTGTTATGTTTTCTTTTCTTCTATATTTCCATTAACAGTCACATATCCATTCTTTCAAGGATGGAGGGATTTTCCATCCCCCCCCCAAACATTTTTGTTAATCACTCTGACCAGCAATAATCACACATTCAGCTCTTTCAACATCAGGCTTTCATGATTGCCGCAGAGACTCCCATTGTCCTTTGTCTAAATGAAACTCTCCATCTGTTTCCTCCCAAGACAAGAACGTGAACATCTTTGGGACATCCGGGGGCTTATTTTGTCATGACATCTTATTTGCTATGTGGAAATGTTTTATAGGGACTGAGACGGCCTGTGGACCGGGAGTGTCGCGGGTCTGCTTGTATTGGCATTCAGTGGGAGCAGCAGACAGACAGGAGGGAGAGGAACCCATAAATAAAGGTGATGTTGTGGGGAGCCCGGGATGATGTTTCCTCACTTAGGAAGCGTGAATCTAACTCCGACGCTGAGAAATGTTTTCGCAGATACTCTATATCTAAGTGGAAGTCTACCTCTGATTACTCTTTGTAGAGTAACATCATTATGTGGACGTCCATGCTGGCTTATCCTCATAATTCAGATCATATCTCACATGTGGATAAGTGTAATGTCGAATGTTCCTCGCGGCCCTTGTTGGTCGACTTTCAGCACTGACAGACACTCACCCGACACGAAGGCGACTTTCTCCTTCAGCACAGGCAAAACATCAGACGCCTTTATGCCTTCAGTCCTGAGGGAGCCTGGAGAGACGAGAGAGAGAAACTCTCAGCATTAATCCCATTATCAGATCAACATTCCTGTGAGAGAGCAGACACACTTGGATTCAACTCTTGTAACTGTCACACACTGACAACTACTTTCTCAATAGAATATTGTTTTTGACGTGAATAAATATCATAATTTGAGTATAAATGCTGTATCCAGCCTTCCTACAAAATCAGGACAGAACAATTTGTTTCCATTCTTATTCCTTTGTTCTCCTTTGATTTTTTTTTTTTTTGCTCAGTTCATCTGGTCGCCCGTCTGTCATGTTATGAAATTTCTCTCTCTCTTGTTCTTTTCTTTGTGTCCATGCTCTCTCAACCTGCCTCCTCCTCCTCCTCTCAGATGAAAACAAGCCCAAATGTCCACAACCTTCTGCGTGTGTATGTACATGTGCGTGTGTGTGTGTGTGTACGTGTGTGCGTGCACGCGTACATGTGTGTGAGAGGGTGTCGTCGAGTGCGAGTGCATGGTGGTGCATGTGTGATGCAAGTCAAACACACATTCCAAACGGAGAACACCAAAGTCAGCAGAATGTGTCTCAGGACACAGAAACAGAGAGAAGGAGAGAGACAGTGGCTGTCTTCATGTTTCAGGACCATATTTTTATATCTGGTATACATTATATTAGCGTTTATAACCGGCAGGGATCAAAAGTAAGGCTGAGTTTTATAAATCACTGAGTTCAAAATATATTAGGATGCATGAATTTGACTAGTGATATGGTTTCTGGTGAGCAGGGTCCATTTCATTTATGATTCAGATTGTGAAAAGTGTTCCTTCATATTAACACATACAAAACACTAATAATCTTGTTTTTATTTATTTATTTATTTATTTTGTGCAGAACTTCTTCCATCTACAGAAGTTATACTTGCTACTGTCATTATAATAGGTTGAACCATTTTTCCAGGATGGACTAATGAGCCTCCATACGATTTCAAAAGCTTTAGAAACTAGAATTGGGTCTTTTAAGTTTAAATTCATTCATAAAATTACACTTGGAGGCTTCAGTATAGAGACAGACAGACCGAGGTTTGCACAGATGTGCTTAAGCTATTTGTATGATATAACTCCTTTGCTTTATCACAGATCCTTCCTCCCATCACTGCTAAAAGCACTTGGCACTAAAAGCAGACCCCATCCTGATGCTACCGCTAACCAGTTTGAATGCTAGTATAGTATTCTCACTTTGCTCTTTTTTGCTCTTTTTTTTAATTGAAAGCTGCAAATTTCAGTTGAGTTTAAATGCGACCGTTTTGGAGCGGGGCCTCCATTCTTGATCAAAATCATCTCAGTCCGTGATGATTTAAAACTGTCGACACAGGACACTGGCGCTCCAGAAGTTTCCGGTTCATGTGAGCCTGCAGCCGGCACGCTGCGGTCTGTTCCTAACAGATTTACTTCAACTGAGAGTGACCGTTTGGGATGGTTTTCCAGCCCAAAGTAGAGAAATAGCCAAGTAAGTTATGCCGAACACTGTGACATTACTATAGAAATGGATCAGAAAGACTTTTTCTTTTTTTTTTTTCCAATTTGTGTGAATCTATATTTGTATCCATATTCTGTCAAACAAATAGGGACGATGGTGGCCACAGTGGTAGGTTGCCAGTTCCATCCCTGCTCATTCTTGTCCAGGCTAAAACACTTCACCCACCTGATGGTGGTGGTCAGCAGGGCCCGACAGGCGGTGCTGGTGCATGGCAGCCTCTCCTCTGTCAGTCTGCCCCAGAGCAGCTGTGGCTACTACTATCCAGTAGTTTGCCACCATAGTTGTGTGAATGTGAATGGATGAATGGCTGAATGTAGTGTGAAGCATTTGGGGTTCTCTGGACTTGATGCAAGTACAGACCGTTCACCAAATGTTCTGTATATTAAGAGAATTCCCCCAGCTCTGGTCAACATGGGTTCATAGGCCTCAGTTTGCATAAAACTTTTTTTTTAGAACATACAGCATTATAAGCCAAACCATCTGGGTGAATGAATTTGAATAACTGGAACTGTATGTGTTGTTTTGACCCTGTAGTTAAAAGGGATCATTTCAATCAATATAAACTTGTGCACCAAATTTTTGTTCTCAAGAATCTTAGTAGCTCCATGCTAAATTATCATTCCAGCTGAACACATAATTAGCTGTTATACAGAAGAATATGACCAGTATGGACCCACATACCAGACCTCCAGGGTGCAGACTGGGCTGACAGCTGAACGACATACGCTCTGTCACAATCAAAGCAGGATAAGTATCACTGCAAAACACGTCGGGCCCTTAAACTAAAGGAGCAAAGTAAAGCAAAAAGGGTCCACTGTGTGTGTCCATGCATGTGTGTCTGGGCATGTGTAAACAGCTTCTGTCATTTGCACACACACACACACACACACACACACACAGATGCATGCATTCTTACAAACAGAGAAGCATACAGGAAGCTGTTAGTCACTTTTCTGGGCTAACACTCACATTTCAGGTTTCTTTTGAACTGTGATAACGACTCGGCGTTGAAAGGTTGGCTTGACGAGCTTCACAAACACACAGATCTCTGAAACCTAGAGTGTAGATATGAAATACATCTGATCATGAGATAAGAAAAGAGACTTCTCATTTCACCTGGTTATTTCAGGAGTAACCCCCCAGCTGCCATTCAAAGCTGAGAGCCAGCAGAGCAGGATGACATGAATTCCCCACCGTGATATTAAAAATATGATTCATGTGGAATCCAGTCACCATGTGACCAAATAAGTTTAAAAAATTAAAAAAAAATTGCTTTCCTATTGTTCTGCTAGTGAAACAGATGTCAGAGGCAGAGGAAAGACACATTAAATCAAAGACAAAAACATGCCAAGAGCTGCTTGTAGATTTAAGCTCCAGCCAGTAAAGCTGATATATCGTCTCAGTCTTACTTCATCATGTCATCCATATAGCACCTCCGTGGACTGGGATCACTTTGACCCAGTGAAATGGAAAAAGGCTTCCATATCTGTTAATAGACTGAAAAAAAAGCATCTCTGCTTTAATAATACACTTAATCATACTTATGCACTGAGTTAAGAGTCAGCCATTTAATAACAAAAGGTCAGGAGGAACCAGAACATGTTTACGATCTGTCAAAGCAAATGGAGGGATTCCAAGGACGGATTCTACAGCAGTTCTAGGCGCTGGCTGAGACGGATTAGTTTACTTTTCCTCCTTTTCCTACAGCTTTGTAAGCCATCTTTAGTAATAATAAAGATGGAATTGTTACTGGCTTCACTGGTTGGCTGCGTAGCGTAGTATTTTTGTGATTCGCCTTCCAGTTTTAAAATTAAATCACCGTTAAAACCGCATTAGGTGACCCTGCAATAAAAACTCCAGTAGTTTGTGCATCCAGGTGCATTGCCATGGATACAAGCAGAAGGCAGTGAAAGTAAGGAGTCGATGTTTCAACCAACGGTTAAACGAAGATGTATGTTGGACTTGAAGCAACAGAGGCCTCACAGCACGATGAAGGAGACAAAACAAACAGCTGTTTCCTTCAGCCAGCTGTCGCTCCTTAGCTGCTAATACTAAGGAAGATCAGTTTTATCTGGATGTTTTGCGCTGATCAGAACACTCATGTATGTCTGTTACTGGTTAGCATATAAAGATAGTCCTGTACAAACATGGGCTGAGCCTGAGAACACCTTCCCTGCTGTTAGGTACGGGGGTGGCTGCATCATGCTGTAAGTTTGATACATGTGGGGACTGGTTCACTTCGCAGAAAAGAAGTCGTCTCATGAAGATGGTCTCATGAAGAAAGAACATTACGTGGAAACTCCTCATTTGAAGTCATCAGCCATGACGTTAAATGGACCCTGCAGGTAGACAATGACCCGATAAGCCAAAGGTCACCAGGTGGCTTAAGGACAACAAAGTCAATGTTTCTGAGCAGCCATAGAAAAGCCCCGATTGGAGTCTGGTAGAGAAATAGTGCGCAGAGCTACAACGGTGTGTGTGAGCAAGTTGGGCTACAAACTGACCAGTTAACCACATTAGTTCTGTCAGGAGGAATGGGCCAAAATTCAAGAACAGTTGTGAAAAGCTTGTGGAGGGTAACTTTAAACATTTGACCAAATTTATGTTGTTAAAAAGGTAATTCTACCAAATACTATGAATTTTTTCCTCCTGTAAACTTTTGACACTGAAGTTTTGACCAGTCAAATTTATTAAAACTTGACTGACCTAAAAAAGAAAAACTTTAGTCTCATTTAAAGTTAGACAATAAAAAAAGTCTGTTTTTTGTTGTTTTTTATTGAATGTATGTGAATATCTGGTTTTAGCTGTTGTGAATATTGTTCAAGTGAATTGAGAAGAACATAAGTTAACTAACATAACATGAAATTCTGAAGTTCTGGGCCCTTCAGCTTCTACTCCAGTGTAGGTACAGTTTTTCTGCTGGCTGTTCTGTCTAATTGAGATAGGAGCAAATATGTAAATGCTTCCAACTGACAGTGCAGGCACCTGCAGAAAGGATTGCACACACACACACATAAACACAGATAATATTTACAGGAACCTAATGTGGGAATGCAAATAAGTATAATGTGGGCTGGACTGTGTGTAAACCAGAACAAGTCTTGTTGTCATGTACTGTATGTGGATGATGGATGAACAGGCCACTGAATGAAGTGTTCAGAGAATGCCAATGCTTTTTATCTCACTTCAAAAAAAAAAAAATAATAAAATAAAAACATGTACAAACCAGAATCATCAAAACTTTATGGTTTCATGTTGGTTTCATACATTATCCTCACAATGTATGAACTTCTTTCAGAGAAAACGACGCATTAGCTTCACGTCTATATGAGCGACACTTATAGAGAGAAAAACCTCTAATTTGTGCAGCTTACCCACTGTATGCTACCATAATCAATATTTGAAAAAAAAGAGAAAGAAATCTGGATATTAAACATTTCAGTTAAGTTCTATAACAACAGATCCACTCAGCCATAAAAACTGAAAACTTCCCCTGCTCAGCAACAGGTTACTGCATCAACAGCTTATCTGGAAAAGTAATGGCACACTTAGAAAATAACATATTTCTTTTAGTCTTTGCATGCTAACACTAAGTGTTAGTGGTTCTAACAGGTTCCAAATGTTCTACGACATCCATCCATTTAGAGAGAATCGTTGACTGATTCTGACTTGTCACTCTGCAGCTGAAAAAAAGTCTTCAAGCACGCAAAAATTCTGTTAAGCACTGAAGTACACATCAGTCACAACGCAGCGCGAGGTCTGTCCAAGGATGCTAGAGAAAATTAGCGTTATTTGGTTAATTTAAATCTAACGTTTCATGTTCCAACCCTTCCAGGTGCTGAATCTTATCTAACATGCAAAGATGAAGGAACTCAGACCTCCTGCAAAACACGGAGTAGTCACAAAACAGAATGCATGACTCCATCCTCACAGAGAGGGCTTTACTGGATTTCATGTTGATACATGTGGAAGCATTGCAGAGAGGACACTGTCACTGAAATCTGTGATGTACTCATGAAAGGAGCACCAAGCAGTCTGAGGAGTAAGGAGCAGACCACCAGAGAACAACTCAGCAACATGATTTGTTGCTTCATTGGCCAGTCGGTCCTCCTGTTGCCTCTCACTCACAACCACCTTTGATCGAGGCTTCTGTTTTCCTCATCGCAGATGCTCAACCCACACACACACACACGGATACACGCGTGCACATGCACACACAGCTGTTTGCATGGCAGCAAAACAGAGATTAAAGCAGCACATGGCCAAAACAGTAAAGTTTCTAAAGTGAAAACGCACACAGAGCAGGTTGACACCACGGCCTGAGCAGAGGACAAAGGGTCACAACCCACTGTGGACCCACAACCAAGTAAAATCCTTGTGTTCCTTAAAAACATGTGGTAGTATTTACATCAGCTCTGATTCAAAGATAAAGTCCTTTACTGTGTGTTTTTTCTGCTGTAACAGTTATACAATGTGAATACTGGGAAGTGGCTGCTGGTGTCACTCACTAATAATCCATGTACTGATCTGCTTCACAATTTATTTGAAAACAATATTGTGAAGCAACGTGTCACAGTGGACTGGACATAATGTTAATATTATCCTCTGTACATTTATGCTAGTTTGTATTTATTCAGTCGATATTAAAATCACCACCAACAACAAACATGATCCTATGTTTCATGTTAGCATTGTGCTCCTCTATGCAGTTTTTAAATATGCTTTATGTCAGAACCTGGTATTCTGACATAAAGCTCCTCTCTTTCAGTCTCTCCTTGTTGGTTTCTGTTCTTACTTCCCAATTGGCTCCTTTTCTCCTTGCATTCTAGTATTTGGATTTTGTTGAACAAAATAAATAAATAAATATTGACCGCTTTGTCTAGTTTAAGTATCCTGGTGTGTTGTTGGCCATTCATGGTAGGATGGAATGGAAAATGTTGGGTTTCAACTGCAGTCATGGAGTTGCTCATCGGGTCTGTTGGGGTAAAAACTAACTCTCCACTTAAGGTAGTGTTAACAATGCAGGACATGATGGATGGATTGATGGATTGATGGATGGATGGATGGATGGATGGATGGATGGATGGATGGATGGATGGATGGATGGAAGCTAAAAGCTAGTACAGATGTGTGTGTACACTGGAGTTTTCCAGCTTATGTCATCATCTTTTTCACAGTGACTCAGCATGTTCAGCTACTAAATAATGTTCCAGCCAAGAGGCAAGTGTAACTGCGCCAGACTTTGTGCATTAAACAGTGAGCAAATCTGCTGAACAAGTTCCCAAAGACATCATGGATGCTTCAAAATGGATGTGCTCCAGAAACTACAGTGTGCTTGGTCCTACAAATAGGAAGTGACATCACTGACAGCAGTGTATGAATGAGATATTTTTTCTTCATCTGTTCTCGTGGCTAACTACAACAGCAAGGTCGCAGTGTGCATGGGAGCTCATGTTCAACATTTCCAGACATGTAGATGTTACAGGTCAGCATGCAGCCCTGTTGGAGCTATTAGCTCTACTTTCCCCGTTATGTACATAGATAGAAGCTGCTCTGTCTCTCTCTCACACACACACATCCTAAAACACATGCACTCATACACACACACACACACACATACACACACACACACACATCTGATGACGACACAGCAGCACAGAAAGGATTGAACTGCATAGGAAAGGAGAGATCCTAAAGTTCTGCTCCCGCAGTGAGACGTCACTCAGCAGGGAAGGTGACTGAGGATGTTCAGACCGTCTGCAGGAATCTCTTCCAGCACAAATAAATTAGCACAAATGTGATAAGTCCTCTGCTGAGTTTATTAGTGCTTCATTTCTCAGATGAGAGTGGCAGCAGCCAAAATTTCAAAATGTTCACAGAGGCCTGTTTCGGGACCAGATCCAATTCTGTCTGATGGAAATTAGAAGTGCAGCGTGCGTGTGTGTGAGAAAGATTGCAGCATGTGTTACCATCCTTCCACATACCCACACTCATATCATGTGTCACTAGAAGGTAACAGGTGAGGCTGTCTACATTCTAGTAACAGCTGCTTCCTCAAAAGGCTGCCAAGCCTCACATGTTGCCACGACAACAAGTTACCACACTCAATGTTGCTGTATAGATGTGAAATGCATTCAAAGTGATTTAAGGTTTAGGCTGATGATGATCAATGCATATCCTCACATCCAGGCCTGTTAACTTTAGCAGAACCCTCAAGCTCCCAGGCCTCTGGTAGAGGACCCGAGCACAGAGGATGAAAGAGACCACCCGCAGAGGGTGAGAAGGGAATTATATATATATATATTAGTGACATAAAATTACAGCTACTGTAGTGTACGCAGAGCATTACAAGAACAAAGAACGAGGCTTCAGCCCTATCAACCTTAGTAAAGATCCGTCCAGAAGAATCGGATTGTTCCTGAATATCCTGAATATCACTATATTGCACTTTGGTCACAGCGTTGTCCCATATATGCGACACCTCATTCAACACCTCCACACAATAATTCAGCGCATGAATGACAACTTTTTTTTCATCGCAGATGCAACATGTGTCTCAGTCAGTACAGCTAGCTTTGCTAGCATCACATCCACAGATCTTACCTTTCTTTAACCTTTCCTTCCAAGTGACGCTAAAACTTGGACGAAGTCCCCACCGTCTGTGAAAGCGAAGCGCTGCTGATTTTACATCTAGCCATATGCATGATTTATGCAGCGCTATTTATTATATTACTGACGATTAGACAGACATCTTCTCCCGCTCAGAGGAAACCACTGCGCATGTCTGGAGCTCCGCGTGCGAGTAAAGGGGGAGGCGATGGGTGACAGACTCTAAGTCAGTTATTGCTTGGATTTTACGGCGCCACCTTAAAACCCTGAACTTCACATTTTAACGGAAAAAAGAGCAACGCGACTTGGATGTAACGAGTAACGTACATGATTGAATAATTGTGAAACAAATATAACTCCATAGTAATGCGACAGTTTAGTATCGTTGTGTAACGCTACTCCATAGTAAGTAGAAAGTACAAATGAAGTAGAAAGTACAAATGAAGTAGAAAGTACAGATACTTACTGTAAAATGTAGTGGAGTAAAAGTAGAAAGTACCCATTATTAAATCTACTTAAGTAAAGTACAGATACACGAAAATTGTACTTAAGTACAAATTGTACTTTCCACCACTGCAACAGCAAAAGATAGTCCAGAAAAGGTCAGATGTTCTTATTCTGATATCAACACCGGTCTTACACATGTACAGTACATTATATTAACACAAATTAAGTACGTTCTGGTACATAACAGTGATTGTCTTCGTCAGCGTTTGGTGCTTTTTTAATGTAAATTAACAGATAAAATCACATTTTGGTTGCATTATCAGGTCAGGAGTAGGTAAACAATAAATCAATTAATCGCATGACAAATGAAAATGATCGACCTCATTTTAATTCATCAGCTTTATCGTTTCTTCCTGCTTTTTTCTGATGAATAAAAGCTCAACTCAGTGCTCTCCACCGACGGAGGAGTGAACTATTGAATCAGGTAGTCGGATGTGCCCATCTTCTCCATGTAAATGTAATGATTACTGAAGGGCAATACAGCATACGGACTTAATAATCTGCACTCTTTTGGTTGAACGTAGTTTGTATTTCCACTTTGGCTATATGTTGTGTTTGGTTTTCATTCAAGTGCATTTTTTTTATTAACAGAGTCTGAGAGTCCATTTTACTTTTGTTTTTGGTTGTTTTGTTTATTTTGTTTCACTGTTAAGTCTTCTTTTGAAAATAAAGTTGGCAGGATGTGCATTCATTGTTGTCATTACCATTACATCAGTTTGAAACGGTCTTCAAACAATATTATCGTTTATCACAATAATTTTTGAGACAATCGCTCAGCAAAATTTGTTATTGTGACAGGCCCAGGCGTGGACAATATGGGCTAAAAAGTTTGATTTGTACGATTATAATGCATACAGTAGCTGCATTTAATCACATTTTCAAATGTATTGATATTCATTGATAGTCTCATTGAACAAACTGTGCAGAAAATAGTAATAATTACAACACAGACAGTTTTGGGGGATTTTAAACATTATTAAGTGGAATTTATTGTGATAACAATAAATCAAAATGCTTATCATGAAGAAATTATCATGATAAATGACAGACGATAGAATAAATGTCCACTCCTAGTCAGGAGGTTAGAAATCAGTCTCCATTTTGACACCAAAACATACTATGCAAATAAAAATATGTAGAATTATATAGAAAATAAAAGTGAACAATAGAATAGCAGAGTATCTCCAGCTGGGTGAGAGGTGGGGTCCACTCTGGACAAGTCACCAGTCCAACTGTGTTTTAGAATAAACTCCCCAACTCTGGAGCGACTCTTCTGACCTTCAGAGCACAACTCAAAACTCATCTGTTCAACTTAGTTTTCTCACTTTAACTGTGTAGTCATTTTGTGGTTTTTGTGTCTTGTTTAGTTTGTGTTTTTATGATGTGATGTGTCCTAGGGTGTTTTGAAAGGCACTGGCAAATAAAATGCATAAATATTATTAATAGTTTTATTATTAAAGGTCAAAAGACACCAATGTCATCACTGCCACTGCACCTCAGAAGCACATCTGAATGAACATTAAAAATATGTATGTTCATGTGAACATACAACTTGCATATATGGTTCAAAAGCAGCAGAATGATTATATCTTCTCTCTCTGTCTCTGTTTATCTGTCACACATGTGTGTGTGCATGCACGCACACACACACACACACACACACACACACAGAGGCATGCTAATGGCCTCGGCTCCAGTTTCCCCTGCAGAGGAAAACCACATCCATCACTCCTCTAACACAAACCACACACACATATGCAGTGCTTTCCAGGCATTGTACAGGCAAAGACACACACACACACACACACACACATGCACACGCATACAGCAAATGATGATGTATACTCTGCAGGGAGGCTCCTTCTCATTAAGGGACAGTCACTGCAACAAAACAATGCAAATACAACACAGTGCAAAAGAGGAGCGAGACAGCAGTGTGTGTGTGTGAGTGTGTGTGTGTGTGTGAGTGACCCTGAACTCAGCTCACTTCCCAAAGCTGGAGTCTGTAGAGCTCACTGTCTTCCACTGGTGCTTCCATGCCAAGAACAATAATCTTTTCCTTCTATTAAACAATTAGGAATGTAGCACACACTCACACACACTCTCACACACTCACACAACACTTGACAAAGGTCACAGCACCAACACTTTCTGACACAGAGGAACTAAGGAGGACTTTGGACACTCTGCTAGCAGTTCACACAGTAAGCTGAGGTATGCCATAAATCTTTTAACATAAACAGCACTTCACAATGACAAACTACTTTTGTGTACAATATAAAACTCCTTTATGAAAGTATAAATTTTCACGAAGCCTAAATACTTCATCTCTTATGTCGACTCATTGAAATGATGGTGGCGGGTTTGTGATGATGTTCCATGTGAGTCTTCCCTCCGCAGCGGACCCCTGCTGGCCTGCTGCAGACTGCACACCTGTCTGGAAGTCCCTCATCAGATTGCTGGGGATTTCTACAGTTTGTCTGCTGATTGATCTGGTTGGCACCTCCTACAAGCCACCTCTGGAACCCAATCCTCTCAATATCAACTTCCCAGCCCACCCGGATCAGCAGAGCTCCCTCCACTCTGTCCAGGAAGTCATCGTCCCTTCAGTGCGTTGTGCTTATCTGGCATCATAACTTCCTGTCCAGTCACACTGCTGTGCTCCCCGTCCAGATGCTGCAGAACCAGCGACTCAGAAAGCCTTTTACATCTATCTGAGCTATGGTGGCGACGGCGTTTGCCAGTTCAATCCCAGCTATGTCCGTCTCTATTGTTGTGTCTTTAGAGACTTCTCCAGCATTGTCTGCTGGTGGTGGTCAGAACAGCTGATGGAGCAACATGGCAGCCTTTCCTTTGTTTAATTATGCAGCATTCAGACTGAGTGTTGATAAACACTTCTCACATACGGGATTTAAAAGCAGTAAAATTCAGTGACTGTGGGGAGTGATGGAGAGAGAACACTGAAGGTTTACAGAAACCATGTAATTCAGAAAAACACAGTTTTTGGTTGTTTTTGTTTTTATTAAAAGTAGGATTTATGAAAGTATGAAAGTGTTCTTTTACTAGACTTTTACTAGAGGGAATTTGAATGTAGTTGCATTTGGATCTGTGTGGTTGAACCACTGGAAGCAAAGATCCCACTAAGTCAAGGTAGAAAATGCTGTTCTTCATACACATTCTGTTTACTGGAAATGACATAAACAGAATATTTGACAATATTATTTGGGAGTTAAAATGTGATCAATGATAAGTTATCAAAGGAAATTGTTACTTTATCTTGCTCCACAACTAGACTACGGTAATAATTTTTCAAAGCACGTTTTCCCCCCTTGAAGAATAAAACACTATGAAACCCGGAAGAAAACAGAAACGCTTAACTTTTAGCAAATCTCTTCAGCTGACTGCTACATGGATGTCTAATGGATTGTCACCATCTGACTCATTCAGGGAGAACCAATCAAATTAAAGGCTGTGTTTGGAGGCAATGACATCATCCGTGCTGTGTTCCAGATACATGAAGAGATCCCATCTGGAGAGAGCTGACTCAGCACATCTCACTTACACACACACACACACACACACACACACACACACACACACACGCACGCACACACACATAGACAGCAGTAACCAGTGTGAGTAAAAGCAATTTTGAAGAAACAGCCGGCAGGTTTAAAGGGTCATTACATCTACTTCATGGAATAACTGATTTCTTTAACCAGTTGCAGGAGGCTTTAGATGAGCCCATCTTCAATTCTGCAGTTATCTATATGCACAGACATCTCTCAGAAGCATCCACTCTGAAAGACCCACAGCATTCACTGGGAGCAGTTACCGAAGCCCTGCTGCACAGCTGTAGGATTTTAAATCATAAAAAGGTCATTTCCAATTCTCTATTTCTGGAAACACAAAACAATCTGTTCATTCCAGCTGGGTGGACGATGGAGACTTTAGTATTTAGAAAGTTACGCTGAAAGAAAAAGTGACACTTTCCTTTGAGTTCTAGGCTCATCAGAACATAATGAAAATAATGTATGTGGTGCAAAATTAGTTCAGTCTAAACCCAAGACTTTATGAAGACAAAGATGAAGCCAAAGTGGATCTCTGCTTGCATGTTAGGTCTTTGTTTTAGGGTTTAGTTTTCAGAGATCTTATGGAAATGGAAACATCTAAAAAAAAAAAAAAAATTTCAACTGAAATGCCAAACTTTTATTTAATTACCTTTGTAACTCTAGAGCTATCACAGGAATGTAAAACGAGTTTTGTGCGCCAGCCACAGTAACGCAAGTCCAGGACCTATTCGTTTGTATTTATAACTAGATCCACTTCATAGAGAGATTTATATTCAGTCACATTCTTAGCCATAATACAACGTAGGCAAATTCAGCCTCTAACGCCAACAGGTAACAAGGCTCCACCGACTGACTTTGCGGCAGCCTCCAAACCCGGCTCAGTGTGAGCGGCCATCTGTCACGACAAAATGTGGCTTCAAGACAGAGCAGTCGCACAAAAACAACAGCGTCTTTTTCATCCAAGCTAACAGGAAGGCATGTCTCCAACAGGATTTATTTTGACACCGAAGGTTTCTTTTTTACACTTTTAACACACAAGTGGCTCCATGAAGCTAAAGCATACTACTTGACCATGGTTTATAAAGGACTGGAGGTTAGTTCAGGTGCTGATTAAAATCCATGGTGCAGTTATCATTTATGCCAATAGTTGGAAAAGACAGGTTCATTGTTTTAAATATGGTTCCTTTGAGAGGCTATAGCAAACACTGTTTGGGATGGCAATAAGCATCTTATTATCTTCATATTAACAAAACACAGGAGGATTTCTTGTCCAAAAGAAGCCAGGACAGGAGGAGATTTCTGTCCTGCTGAAACAACACGGCACTCAAAAACATCACAGTAGTTCCTGTGATTTTATGTACATTTAAACCGCAAGAATTGTAATAATTGTAATATTACATGAGACCAGTAAAAAGGGATTTCTTTAGAAAAATGTCATTTATATTATATTTTTTTCCAGCATAAATCATGCACAAGGAGACTGATCCATAAAAGATCACTGCTGTTCACAGAGTGCTTTATTCTAGCATATCGACTAAAAGCCGAGAGGAAGGAGAAAGCGTGATAGGAAAAATGTTTTAGTAACGAGAAAACTGCAGCCTTAAGAGGGATAGTGAAGGAAAAGCCTCTCAGGGGTTTTGAGGGAGATTCACAACGATGGAGCTCAGTGGTCCACAGTTCTTGTTTCAGATGAAAGTTAGAAATCAATGTCCCACAGACTTATGGATAAGATAAAAAATTATTTTAGAGAATCAGTCTGTAATGACCTTACTGATTGGAAAACGTTCGTCTTTTTTTTTTTCTTTCTTTCTGGTGAACGCGGCGCCTCAGAGTATTCAGCTGTCACCATGCTCTTCACACACAGACATACACACATTCCAGGTCTGGCCACTCCGTCTGAGTTTTTCCTTTCCACAGACAGCTGGTGTCTGGAGGCTGAAAGCTGATCCAGAGAGACTGACGGTTTCATCTGATCGCTGAAACACGTGTTCCATGTTTGGACATTTGCATCCCGAGCTTCTGTTCTCCTTTAAGGAAGGTTCCTCTCGCTTCCTTCTGACCTCTTCTTAATCAGGTTCCTGTGAGACTGCGTGCCGAAAGAGATTAATATTCCAGGATCAGTGGGTGGTTTTCTGAAATTGCCAACAACTCCAAGAGTCCAGCAGGTTATTATCTTTAATTGAAAGAAGAAAGACCAGCTGTACGTTGGTATTAATAAATGGAATTCATGAATTCAACTCGCTGACTCTTCTGCAACCTCACACAATTCTCAACACAGTAAGGTTTCATGTGTTATGGGATTGATTTCTGCTTGTTTCATGACATGAAGCGGACAGACAGAGCAGAGTGGGACGGCCTGCGACGGCAGACGGGCTTAGACAGCCTCGTCTCTGAACACAGCGACCTCAGACGGACAGGTTTTAAAAAGAGAAAGACAGAAAGTAAGTTGGACAAATTCTAAAAAAAAAAAAGAAAAAATGAAGAAAACAATTTTCCAAAGTTGATAGTCACACATTTAGTTTACATTTCAGGGTCAGCAGAGTCCCGGCTCTGGAGTTTGATTGAGAAAATCATCTGAAACAACAAGCATGATAGAAAGAAAGGCTTTCTTTTACAGGGGTCATGTCATGCAAAGTCCACTTTTTTTTTTACCCCTTAAATACATTTTTGTGTACTTTGAGTGTCCATGTGCGCACAAAATTTTTATTTATTTCCTCACAGTGCTGCATGGATATCTCAGTCATGTTTCAGTCTGTTCATTTTTGTTTATTTCCCATTACATTTTCCTGTCTATTTTGTCTGTGGAACTGCTAAACAAGGTCATGGTTTCCGGCTAATCAGTTTGGTGAATCTACCCCCCGACCCCCTCACACAAAATGCATTGAAATCTGAATATGTTTCTAGGAAAACTCTGGTGCTTTGAGCGTTAAGATTAAGTCATGATGCTTCCCAGATATTCATTATTTCTACCTTCTTGTTGGTTCTCAGCCATCCAGGACATGAAAAAAAAAACCCCACAAAAAAAAAGTCTTAAAATACAGCAACTTAAGTTACAATTGAAGTAACACATAACTTGTATTTAGAGCCACTACAATAAATCAATATTTATGATGAATGAACATTACATGTCACTGTAACTTTTCCAATCCCCCCAAAAAATCGTTCTTAAGAAACGTCCCTGTTTATTGTCTCCCCTAATAATGAAATGGTCCATTGTGTGCTGGAATCCACAGAGTAAACACATGAAAGCTAACTTGACTTGAGTTTATCATATTACGTCTGACTGGTGTAATTGTAGATGTTGCCACACTGTCTCATTATCTAAACTTGGCTGTAATAAAATTAAAACTGCAAACAGGAGCAGAAGGCTCAATGCTACTATGAAGCCCAAAGGCCAGGACCTCATTATCAACACACAAAACTCATGTCTGAAATAAGCTTCGCTGTCATTTTACCATCATTAGCAGCTTGCCAGTTTGCTATATACCTGGTTTCAATAGACAGAACTGAAACCAGGCATCATCAACGTACCAGGTGAAAAAAATGGCAACCTCCATTTGTGAAAAGTTTAACAAGAGACATACATATTTTTAAGTAATTATGAGTTTTGGCGTATCACAAACAGCAATTTTTATTAGTTAACAGAAAAATGACAACATATTTAGGCCAAAGTGTTCAACTAATCTGGCGTCCCTTTAAGCAATTACCAAATGATTATTCAAATACATACATAAATATATATATATATATATATATATATATATATATATATATATATATATATATATATATATATATATATATATATATATATATATATATATATATATATATATACACAATAGGTAGATAGATGAAATTTAACTGAATATTCAAAAAAATGTTGTCTTTGAAGTTTTCCTCCTTTCATGCTCGACCTTTTCAGAATACCGTCGGTGCCATCTACCGCAGCTCAGTCCGTATCGACTTTAGTTCAGCATCTTCGTCCCTAGGGGACGCTGCTGTTGCTGCGTCTCCTCTCCTCTTTCTGCAATCTTTACCTACAAGTGATATGTCACAGGAGCAACATTACAAAACCAAAGTATACTGTATTTGCCAAACCAATAATAGTAAAAAAAAAAAAAAAAGTTAGATTGCCTTTGTGATCATTTAAGGGCAAAATAAAATACATTTTAGCAACATTGAGTGCAGCATCAGGTATAGCCAACAAGCAGAGTGCTATACACAGGCCTTTCTGGTGACAAACTAATGTCTTTTACTCCCTAATGCTTTCGGGAAGAGCATCAAAAGCCACAGAACAGTGAGGCTTTCCTCTCTGGTAGCAGATGTAAAGCCCAGAAGATCAGATGATACTCGTATCCTGAGGGGAGGAATATTAGAGATTAATGGTTCCTCTTCATTCCCTCTGTTCTATAAATACTCCACAGTAAGCCAGGTTCTGTTCTCTCTATTACAGTCTGACACAAATGTTCCTCCTGTGTGTGTGTGTGTGTGTGTGTGTGTGTGTGTGTGTGTGTGTGTGTGTGTGTGTGTGTGTGTGTG
>NW_006800178.1:992944-999659 GCF_000485575.1 Poecilia formosa
TGCGTGCGTGCGTGCGTGCGTGCGTGCGTGCGTGTGTGCGTGCGTGTGTGTGTGTGTTAGGGTAGTGCAGCCTCCTTAGAGGATGAATGAGGTTTAATTAGAGCTCTTTCCGAAGTAATTCACATTAAGCAGGTGCCAGAAGAAGGTGGAGGCCAAACCAGAGAATAAAGAAAAGATGCAAATGTAGGAAATGAACACAATCCAACAAAAGGAAAGGAGGAAAGACAGAGTAAAAGGATGGCTGCAAAGAATGAGTTCCAGCTGCAGGATACATCCAGTCTGCAAGGAAACTATGAACACAGCTATGAAAATGAATGAAATTCAGGTTCAGACTGCACACACTACAGTAGGCTTAGTCTCTTGCAAAGAACCACTTGTGGTTGGACTGGAGTGTTTTTCAACTGCCCCTGACACACACTCTTCCACACGCACACACACACACACACGCAAACACACACGCACACGGTGACTCAAGCCAAACCACACACTAAATCTTCATATGTCTGCGAGATTCAGAGCTTTAAGCTCAACTTGAGCTAAATGGAGGGCAACAAGCAGTCAGAAACTAGAAAAACAGCCTGTTGGACAAATAAACACTCAACAAGCTGGAAAGATGAGTTTGAGAACAGATCAGTCATTAAAACAGACCGAGTCCGTCGAGCCTCAGGTTATTTTGACTTCACTTCTGCTAACATAAGAACTGCAGATGAGAAGAAAAAGAATCAGCTTCAGGAAGGTAGGCTGCTTATTTAAACTCCTTCACATCTCCCCTTTTTGTCTCACAAGCAATGACCAATAACATCTGAAAGTCGTACTTATGCTTCTGCCTCACATCCGAGTGCCGTTTTCATGGTGTCTAAAAACACAATGCCAAAGGAAAATAACACTCCACAACCATCTTAGTGCACATTTAACACACACAATTTCGTCACCACAAATGCCAGACAGCCACAGATCCTTTGGACGTGTTCGTAAAAGCCCACCACATGAATATGCGCACATTTACCAATGTCCACGGATTGACAACAACTCACATGAACAATCTCATGCAGTACTATATACATGTCTCACTCAGATCAGCGTGCTGGATGCTTAAACCTAAAATGAAAGTGACAGTTCTTCTGTGGTTAATGAGGCTGATAAATATCTGAGCAGTTGGGCAGTCAAAGAGTACGAGTTTTTATGTGGGTACCCTCTTTGTACATGAGAACTCTGGTGGGAAGAACAAAAGCATGGATCCATCTTGCCTTGCATCAACCCTTAAGGGTGGGTGTGGTGGTTTTATACAAAGGGGACATCTTTTTTGCCCCTTAGTATAAATTTAACCACCACTTAAATCCCTCATTGGGGTGGACATTGTCCAGTGTGACCCATTATGGTCACACTGGACCAGTGTTCTGATGGCTAGTTCCAGCAAGAATTTATGACTTAAAAGCTCAGATCATCTTCAGCTGGTTTCTTGAACATAACAATGAATTCCCTGCACTCCACTGGCCTCCACAGTCCAACAGACAGCCTCTTGGATGTGGATGGACGGGAGACGCACATCATGGATGTACAGCCAACAAATCTGCAGCGACATGTGGTGCTACCATGTCATTATGGACTGAAATGTCTCAGCAATGTTCCCAACACCTTGTTGAATCTAATGGTGCATTCACACCAACCCCGTTTAATCTGCATTAATTGACAATTGCCGAAATAGTCCGGTTTATTAGGGGAGGTGTGAATGTGCAATCAAAGTCTGATGTGGACCATAAAAGCGAACTCTGCTCTGCCTAAAAAAACGTGGTCTTGGTTTGGTGGAAGTAAACTGCGGTGCGGTTCGAATGCATGTGTGAACGCCAAGTGGACCGGAGACCGCTCCAAAAACAAGAAATGTACTATAGTGTAGTGCATTATGGGTAAATACAACCAAAAAGGTGCACATGTCTAGCACTACACTGAAAAAAAAAGAGAATGGAGTTCCTACTTTAAAAAAAAGTAGTTCATTTGTTAAATGTAACCAAGTCAACTTTGTCAAACTTAATTTATCTATGTTTGTTTCATATGATAATATTTAATATGACCGTGTAGAAGAGGATTTGTTTGGTACATTTGCCAAAGACAAAAGAGAAATCCTACAACCGCTAAAACTGAAGACAGAAGTTGAACTCTGTGTCTTCAGAGGTTTTCATGTGGTTTCCTTTAGAAGTTCCTGGTGCAGCGCCCCCACAGGTGAGGAGGGGAACAGGCTTCTCAAGGGGTTAGCTTGGTTTGGCTCAGTGCAGTGAGAAACAGAAGCGCAGCAGCTGAAAATGGAACAACGGTTACACTTTTGGTCCCCAAATGAAACAACTCAACCGACTATCAGGTGTAAAAATGACCAAAGACATGAAGAATTGAAGAATTTTAGTAATTCTGACAGTAATAAGAATGATGAGACTGCATCATTCTTCAATTTTAAGTAATGGCTCATGTGTCGCATCAAAGAAGTCACTTTTGATTGCAATATAATGAAATTGAAATCAAGCTTCTAATTTAATATATAGAGAAGTTCTCCCTCATATGACATTTAATCTATTTTTGTACAAACTTTAGGACACATATGCTAGGAGGTTCTATTGTAAAGAGTTTTAATTACAAATCTATGCAACTAATCATAACCCTATTGCAGAATCACTTAAGAATAAAACTGATCCTTTAATTGTTTTGCTTTTTTAAAATGAAAGAAACATAATATATACATTATGTTGTGGCCACAAGCATTCTGCTGAGATACGTCCTACATCAGAGTCACGGTATTATGCATAACAAAGGTTGTAGACTTTACATGTACAACCCTCATGTAACACATGAGGCAGACAAAGGCTGGAGCTGCTCAGATATTTCAGGGTTTTAAAGCTATAGCAGCTGCTCATCATTATGAACATATGACAAACTAACATAGTGATAGCTTTTTGTTTTGTTTTTATAAGGAGCATAAACTCTAGGAGCTAGCCACAAATATGTCACAGCACCAGTCATTAGAGATTTCACATATGTTAAATAGTCTTTGGCTGCTCCAGTAAAACCAAATCTGAACTGGTCTAACAAGCAAGTCCCTTCCTGCTTCCTTCTGTTGTGATCACATTTGGCCGAGAACACATGCTTTTTCTTAAACCTCATAGTTCTGTGCTTTTGGCAGACATGCACATAAACACAAAGCGGTTTCCTTGTTTACTAAGAGAAGGCAATAAAATGTTTTACTGCTGTGTAGTACAGAATAAGAGGCTAATTACCGACAACTCACATGTTAGCAAGAGAAGTGCGTAAATCAGACCAAACTCAATTTGCAAATTATCCAACTGAAGCCATCAGCAAGTCATAGCTGAGGAGCCACAACCTCTGCACAGTCTGCCGTTTTCAGATTGAACCGTTAGCACAGAGCTCATCCAGGCATCCTTCACACCGCTGCACAGCACAAGCCTCTCTGACTCGAGCAGAAACAGGGAATAAAGACAAGCAGCATCGTCACAGTTAAGACCCATATGCAAAATACAGGATCAATCAATAATCTAACTGGTCATTGTCTCCCAATCGGCTGATCAATTAGCGGCATCAACAGCAAACTGCAGGCGTGATAACGTCAAGTTACTGAGACGTTGTCCTGCTTTAAAGACACCGAGACAAAAGAATCAATCAGAGATGAAGGAGGCACGGCTCTGAGTGGCTCTGAGTGGCTCTCAGCATCATTATCGGCTCTCTGACAGCTCAGCCAGCCACAGGGGAGCCACCTCTTCACTGCAAACACTCACACCCTGCCTGCGAGAATGATGAATAATTGCTGAGAGCCAAGCACACTGCTGATTTCCAGTAGGACCCTAATAAATATGTCAAGCGTGGACCATAGGCATGTGACACGAAGATTTTATCCATTTAACTATGGCTTGAGTTGAGCTAAGAAAGCAAACATGGAAACCAAACTAATGACAGTTAAAGTATACTACTTATTATTAATGTCCAGTTACATATCATCAGAACTGTGCAAACATTCATAGTGTTATGTATGTAACTGCAAGAGAGTGAACTGGCTTGAGTGACTAACAAGACATCATGTTTCTCAGAATCATGATTTCTGTTTCCCTTTCCAAGACAGAGTTAGGATATACACCACAACTCATTTTTAAAGATGATTTCTCAGACAATCAAATTCACATGCGTGCAGCCAGAAGTTTACATACAGTCATCATGAGCAAGAATGCCAGATTAATTTGGGGCTTCTATTGATTTGCCCAATAAAAGTCCCAAAAGGCTGCTGCAATGATTGTATCACCTTAAATAATCATCTACACGACCTCGAAACTCTAGATCTAGACCTAAATAAGCACACAGACACATCATCTAAGACTTAATAAATCAAAGTCCGACACTGAGTTTGAATAAGAGGAGAGGAGGGGAAGGGGCGCGACAAACAGCATATATCGATTCAACATCGATGACCAGTTTTTCCGACCCTGGTCCTCGACGCACACTGACCTGCATTTCAGATGGTCCCCTGCTTCAACACAGCCCATTCAGACGACTGCAATTCAGCAAAACCCCGTAAATCAGCCATCATTTGAAATTACGTGTGCTGAGTTAGGAAAATGCGTAAAACATGTAGGGCAGCGTGTCTGGAGGACCAGGGCTGGAAAACACTGGATTATTTGTTCAATAATTAGAATTCAACCACAAAACAACATTGATTCACTAACATCTTTTCAACATTAGTTAATTGGGTAGAATTGATGATTGTTTGATGGTTGATCCACCATCAATCAAATCAACCTTTTTGACCAAAATTCAACATTTAATAAGCATCTCTTTAAGCAGGTTTCCTCCAAACAGAGCGTGTCCAGTTTTGTCATAAATCTTGAATCAATTCATTTTTTTTGAATGAATTTTAAAATTTTATTTAAAATAATCTTACAAATTCTTAAAGACGAGAGTATTTTTATTATGTCCCAATGTAAAACATGCATATAAAACACTGTTGAACTGAACGAGGGTGCACTTTCTTTTTTTCTCTTTACTTGGCTGGTATTCACTGCCAAATTTCTAATATCCTCTCATATTTTGTAGCAGCTGCAGTCAGTATTCTGGAATATGAGCTAGCAGCTGTAAGTACACTGACAAATATCAAGAGCAAACATGTAGCCTCATCTCTGTTCTCGAGAAGATCTCAGCAAGGTTTTATGCCCTTAGAAATATATCAGGCAAAAGTCATTTAAATCTGGACAAAAAGATTTCATGTTGTAACAAATGTTCTTTACTCTCATCTGTAAAGCAAGAAAGAAAATGTGATATCACCATCTTTCCTCCAGTAGAGTTCTTTAGCTGTTAAACTAAGCTTCAAATTTACATTCAAAAATATTTGTTTGACCTCAGAGGAAAATTCAAAGTTGCTGTAATTCATTAAGTTCAAATTCTTCAAAGAATTATTGTAGATGGTGACGGCTGTTTGCAGGAAAGATATCCTGTAGCAGTCTGTGTTACAGGAAATTTGAAGAAACCTCTGACTGAAGATGATCTGTTTCTCTTCAAGAGTCTCACGAAGAGACGATCAGGGTTGTCGATAATTTTCATGAACCTATAAAGAATCTTTTTTTGCATCATCATCTACAGAGGGTCCACAGTCGTCCCCAGAACAGAAGCAGAACAGAACCAGCCTTCTTAATCAGGCTGTTGAGCTTATTTATGTCCCTGGTTCTGATGCTGCTGCCCCAACAGATGACGGCAGAAGAGATGACACTCAGCAACAGACAGAAGGTCTGCAGCATCCTGCTGCAGATGTTGAAGGATCTTAGAATCTTCAAGAAGTCTGGTTTGCTCTGTTTCTTCTTCAGTTTTAAATGCCTTGCATCTTCTCTCCAGGATCGCACTCCTCCTCATCAAAGATGCATTTGAAATAGTTGGTACCATGATTCAAATCTTCACAAATTCTTATGCTTGAAGCCTGAAGCCATCCAGCTGCTCCTCAGAGTCCGACCTTGATAGAAGGTTACTGCATCTATTTTTACACTCCCAACATGTTCCCGAAACATTTTTAACCAGTTTTTTTTTTTTTTTTTGGTACCTTGCTGAAACTGGGAAATAGGATGTTTCCTCTAAACTCTGATAGCAATTCAGAACTGATTTGAGCAAATCTGATTTTTGCTTCAACACCATTTATTCTAAGGTTCTTCAAAAAAACAAAAAAAAAAAAACAACGTAAAGTTCTCCTATGCAGCAGCTCTGTTCACCTCATCTCCCCCAATTGAACATCTTACAGCTTCATTTCTCATCCTCACTCCTTTGAGCTCAGTCCTGTTGTCCTTCTATATACTTCCCACTTGGAAATGTTACCTAAATTTACAGGATTTCTTTTCATTTTGAGATTTATGACACCCAGCCATTTCTCTATTTAAGTTTTATATATTAATCTTCATATTAATGGATAGTAAATATACTTTATTCATAACCCATTGAATAATGACAAAATCTTATGATCCAATTCTGTTGGCTGCATTGCCAACAGAATATACCACCTGACTCCATACGTCCAGGATTTGGGAGTTTATACAGAATAATGCCCGACACACACACGATTTTCCTGACATATACTACGTTGTGGGGACCAATTGCTCCTTGTGTGGACCAGAGCCTGGTCCCCACGAGGGGAAACCTTGTTTTTGGGTCACTGGTCAGATTTAGGACTAAGGTATGAATTGAGTTT
>NW_006800178.1:1000905-1007119 GCF_000485575.1 Poecilia formosa
AAAACTCCCGTCAAGGCTCCGGTCAAGGCTCTGGTCAAGGCTCTGGTCAAGGCTCTGATCAAGGCTCTGGTCAAGGCTCTGGTCAAGGCTCTGATCAAGGCTCTGGTCAAGGCTCTGGTCAAGGCTCTGGTCAAGGCTCTGATCAAGGCTCTGGTCAAGGCTCTGGTCAAGGCTCCGATCAAGGCTCCGGTCAAGGCTCTGGCCAAGGCTCTGGTCAAGGTTCCGGTCAAGGCTCTGGTCAAGGCTCTGGTCAGGGCTCTGGTCAAGGCTCCGATCAAGGCTCTGGTCAAGGCTCTGGTCAAGGCTCCGATCAAGGCTCTGGACAAGGCTCTGGCCAAGGCTCCAGTCAAGGCTCTGATCAAGGCTCTGGTCAAGGCTCTGGTCAAGGCTCTGGCCAAGGCTCCGGTCAAGGCTCTGATCAAGGCTCCGGTCAAGGCTCTGATCAAGGCTCTGGTCAAGGCTCCGGTCAAGGCTCTGGCCAAGGCTCTGGTCAAGGCTCCGGTCAAGGCTCTGATCAAGGCTCTGGTCAAGGCTCCGGTCAAGGCTCTGGTCAAGGCTCCGGTCAAGACTCTGATCAAGGCTCTGGTCAAGGCTCCGGTCAAGGCTCTGACCAAGGCTCTGATCAAGGCTCCGGTCAAGGCTCTGATCAAGGCTCTGGCCAAGGCTCTGATCAAGGCTCGGGTCAAGGCTCTGGTCAAGGCTCTGGTCAAGGCTCTGATCAAGGCTCTGATCAAGGCTCTGCACGTGGTATTTTCCTTCCACCCTGTCTGTCTGCTGCATTTAGATAAAAAAGCCAGGTTGTGCTATCCGAGCTGCAGGAAGTGAACTGAAGTTTAATGTTTTCAGTTTTCTTCTGTCCAGCACTTGGAGATCTGTCCTGAAAGGTGATTTATAGATAAAGTTTTACTTCCTTACTTTTCGCAGTGAAACAGTGTGACTGTGGCAAAACCTAGAAGCCAAAGCTCAACAAACAGGACTTTATCTGAGTCCAGGGTAAGACGCTGTGTTTCATCCCAGAGGACTTGACCAAACAATGAGATGGACATCCCAATAATCCAGTAGGTGTTCTCTGGAGGCTTAAGAACTGGGATCACATATTCCATCCGAAGCATCAATTGACAGGCCGTGTGATGAAAATTGCGTCATCTTGTTCGCAGGGAGCGCCTCCTCTGCTTCTCGACAGCAGGCTCGGGTCAAACTATTTTGCGCAGATCTCTGCAAAATGTGTGGTTGGTAAAAAAGACTTTGCCATGCTTTTTGTAGAAATGAGCTTCGACAGCAATGCTGTCCACTATCCGGGTTTTGTATCCGGTTTAATCAATCTTTGCATTTATTATCTCTGATATGCACTCCAATTACTATAAAAAACGATTCTCTTCCTGTTCTTTTATTGCTTTAAAGCACAATAAATAAAAACTGAACAACAAGCCTCATGTTCTTTGATGGTCTTCTTTTCTGGACAATGTCTGTGACATCTCAACCTCTGAATTCCAGTTTACACAAATGAGTTTCAATGTGTTATAATCCCTAGAAAGGAAACTCAGAATAAGCCAAAATCAAAACAATCAGACCTTACAGCTATCCATCCATTGTCTATACATGCTTATCCTTGCAGGGTTATGATGGAGCTGGTGATTATTTCCAGCTGTCGTTGGAGAGAAGCAGGTTACTCCCTGGACAGGTCACCAGTCCAACACAGAGACACACTAACACCTAGAGACAATTTAGATGGACCAATTAGCCCAACAGTGAGGTACCGGACAGGGGGAACGTGCAAACACCATGCAAAAAAAGACTCCAAGCTGGGACTTGAATCCAGGACTCTCTTACTATGAGGCAACAGTACTACCAAGTAGGGCTGCACCAATTCCAGTTTCCTGGTCGATTACCGATCATAAAAAAGTCTGACCTGCTAATTCCGATTGGCTGATACCATTTTTTTTTTTTTTTTTGCCACTGGATGTTTCTAGTTCTATTCATTGTTAAGTTCATTTAAAAGCAAAAACATGGCTGATAAAATACTGTGCTGTACCGTATACTTTGCATTTTAGGAAGATTGCAATTTGCCTGTATCCTCTTTTAAATGCCTCTCAGCAGTGAGAAATGAATGTCAACATTTCTTTACAATCTGTACCTGCATCAACTGCCTGAGCTAGCAAACACATCATTTTAGGCCATTCTTGAATTGTATCAGAATCAAAAATTCTACCAACCGCAGCTGTCTGTATTTTACCATAAATTAGAGACATTTTTTTTTTTTTGCAGTGCAGAAATTGACATCCAGCTCCAAAGATAAAACATTTCTTATCGGCCACCTCCTCAAAATCCAATATGGCTGCCTCATGTAGATAGAAAACATTGTAGTCACTGTGCCAATAAAATGGTGAAGTTGTACGTTTGATGGTTTGCATCTCATACAATAAAATACACTCATATTCAAACAGAATGTAAAATTATTTTCCTCCCGTCACAAACAGAAACATGAGGAGCCAGCATGCTACTGGGAGTTTAACTGGAACTGTGACCGTTGGTCAGATGAAACCAGTACTGATCTTCTCAACAACAAATGCTTCCTCAACAATGTATGAGTAAGTGCGATAAGTGATGGACATGAATACGTAGACGGCTAATTGAACACTGAGTCTTACATCTCGTCGCCACCATCTTGGATGTGGCAGTGGAGTGATGGGAGGGCGACAACTCACATGCTGCGTAGACTTGATTCAATCGTTTTACAACACACACTGGATCCACTGGCTTTACCTTTGGCAGGCAAGAATGAAAGAAAATAACGACAAGCAGAATTTCTTGATGTAACTAAATTGGCAGAAAATAACAACTGATTATAATTTTCTTAGCTTAGCTAACATTTTTCGTGCTGTGCAGGTTTTCTAATGAGAGAGCTAATCAGAAACCGCTGTTAGAAGGGAAGAACCTTACAGAACAGAGCATTTTGGCAGTGAGGATCAGGTTGAGCTGTTTTCTTTCTTTTTTTTTTTTCAGTCAGCTTCACAATGTTGGTGTATAACTATGCTGTAAAGATGCTACAAGTCAATCCCTCAACATGCTGAAAATATGTTTGGTTTTTTGCCTTTATTCCTTGCCATCTTGAATGTACAGTCTTTGTAGTGATGAAATAAAATCTGAATATTTTTATATTAAAACCCTGACGCTATGAGCATTACGGTTAAGTTCATTATTTCTATCTACTTGTCTGTTGTCATCCATCCAGGACATGGAAAACCAAAAGAGAAGTTTAAAAATAAAGCAACTTAACAAGTTATGATTTAAATAATGCATAACTTGTGATGAGAAACACTACAATAAATCAATATTCATGGGGAATTTCAAGTAGAGTTACTCATTAAAACATGTTTCTATGTAGAGCCTTAATTTTTTATTATTATTTTTTTAAGAATTAGAACTGTGACACTGAACCAAGCTCATATCTAAACATTTAAATTTCAATTTGACTCCACAGTTTGTTTACTGAGAAAATACACAGGTCAGTTAAAAAGCCCTGACAGTCATCTTATCTTTGTGATGATTATCTTTATTAAGGCTTTACTGAGAAGTGAGCTTGTTTGGAAAGACCAACTCTGATGTTTTCCTAAACCTGGTTGCTTTGGACCTGAGTAAGTAACTACACCTAGCAACAGAATAATAGCTTGCATTGCATAAAAAACCCACATCACCCGTCATGCCTCCTGTAAGGCAACAGAGCAATTTTCTGAAGCAGCTGTAATTTTCTGTCCCTCCAAACCATCTTCACCAGCTTGCCATCCTCAGCCGCCTGCAGTCAGTGGAAGTAATGACATTTTCTTTTAATTACCAGTTCTAAACACAGTCTGTACTTTGTACAGCTGTGTAATCAAGTCTGCATTTTAACCACAGGAGTTTGTTAAAGTTTTTTTTTTTTTTTTTTTTTTAAAGCATTTAAAAAGCAGCCTGCATGGTATGTATTCAGGTTACAGTCGACGAGACGCTCAGTTTGCGTTGAGAAACCTTCGGTCCAGTCCTCTGTCTCTGCATGCATCAAGATGACATCTTCGACTTTCAGCGGAGTCAAACTGACTGAGTAGCTGCTGGACCATTTGTCTCTACTAAACATCCCCATGGCAACAGACATTACTCATGACTTTCTGCAGATTAGTCGGGAAAATTATGCCTAATTACCCACTTGTACGCACAGCTAGTGTCAATTCACCATTTACTGTTGGAAGAAAAGGAACACACATGGTGCACAGACTGAGCGAGGCGGGAAACGGCGATGGCGGTTTCTCCTGCTGGATCCTGCAGAGAGGAGGTTGACAGCAGCCAGCAGGACCCTGACATGTTTAGCGCTGCAGCTATAACACCACTAGCTGAAAAAAGTAGTCCGAATCTCCCAGCATGCCCGCCTGCTTCTAACAAACACCACAACAGCTCTGCTGATTTCTGCTGTTTTGTTCACAGAGTGAGAATTCAGTTTCCTGGGAGCGTAACAACAGCAGCAGCTCCTGACAGACAGCTGCTCTGATTAATACTCTCTGATTGCTCGCATAGACGTATCCACGCATTGATGTCACTTCCTGTTCCCTCCTGATTATTTGGAACACTATTTACATGCGACTGATTAGCATGAGACTGAGCGCTTCCTGGGAAAAGGCTGGGTTTTCAGATTGGAGTCAAGGCGTTTTCCTGCTGTTATTTGTTCAGTAGTTTCACCAAATACCAACATGAGCTTCCTTTGACACGGAGCCTGTTTCTCACTGGCTACCGTTTCTCTGTAACGCTGGATTTTCTGAATTCAGGTTTTATTTTCTGCAAAATGTCAATGCGAGATATTTTCTGACTAGTCACACACATACTGTGATTTTAAAAAAATGATTCAGGACTTGAGGTTTTACACCGTCTGGGATATACACAGTTTAATTTATGAGTTTTGAGTTTACAGCTACGGTGAGAGGGAGGATATAATCGATAGGGCGACGTTTCTGTAAATGGAACCGTACAACAGACAGACATCACCTGAGTAGCGCAATGCTGTGCTGTGTTTTCTTGTATTTTCAGCTGATTTACGATGAGTATTATATCCATTATAACACTATTAAGGTCTTACTGAGGTTCAGATTCATCCACTTTACCTCCTCATGGTTTCATGCTGAACGGACAGACGCAGTGGAGGGACTTTTATTTCCGAATCAAACTGTGATGCACGAGATGAGTTTGGCTGGACCAATTCAAAGGTAGCTAATATTTAGCAAACACTTGTAATATCTAATTTTAGTTTGCTGTTTAAAATGGATAATAAGACACATGAAATGAAAAGACACATTACAAGGTCATCAGACAAATGGGAGAGCAAAAACACAAGCTAGCTGCAACTGTTATTAAAGAGGGAACAGCAGCAGCAATTCAGGTGCTTATAAATGGTAAGTGGTCTGTACTTGTACAGCACTTTATCTAGTCCAGATGACCCCCAAAAACCACTTCACACTGCATTCAGTTATTCACCCATTCACACACCGATGGTAACTACTACTGCTCTGACAACCGCGAGCAGGCGGGGTTGAGTAAAAAGAGCGGGAATCGAACCGGCGGGACCAACACCTACCACCATCGCCGCCATCCCAACAAAACATAAAAACGTTTTCGTGTTAGGAGAGGAAGATTTTCATCTTTTCAAATGTGAAATGTGTGACTTTCTATGTTTTACACACAATGAATAGACTTTGTTATATGTGGATAACTGCACACTTTTTCGGATAACAAATACGGTTAGAGTGGAAAAAGTGGAACTAAGAAAAAGAAAAGGAGGACTTTTGAAAAAAAAAAAAAAGAAAAACAACTTTAAATTGATTCATTGATAAGATGTGTTAGTGGTTTCGTCGATTTTTAGCCGATTTCTGTGTCATGCTTCTCAGGCAGACCGTCCAAATGTCTTTAGCGCTTTAACTACAGAAAAAAAGCCTTTGTGTGCCATCCTCAGCATGCTTCTCCCTGCATCAGATTCTGCTGATTCATGCATTTCATGGATTAGGTCGTTACAGGAGGATCATCTGCTGGTTCTGCTCTGTTTGCGCCTTCAGACTGGGCTGCTGCTTCTGTCTTTGCTTGGCGTTAAATCGCCAAGTCCTTTTCGCTTCCAGATAACAGATGTAATGCTGGCGGATAAACATTACCCCGTTTCCACCCATAAAAACTCCCATTTTTATTCCAAGAACTGTCAGCT
>NW_006800178.1:1007429-1012738 GCF_000485575.1 Poecilia formosa
AGGGGAAAGAAAACCTGAATGGCAACACTAATCTAACTGGATAAATCCAAAACACAAACAATTAGTATAAAAGATATAAGAAAACAAACAAAGAAATGAATCAAGAGAAGAAAGAAAATAACTCAAACGAGATGCTGTGTAACCAGTTCAAGACGTTCTGCTGCTGGATAGGAGACAAATTCTGCTTAAAATCAAACTGATTATCTTCCTTTTATCTGCACACATATGAGTGCGTGTACATAGAAAAAAAAATCTCGCAAAACATCTGTGTCTGGAAAAAAGAGCTATAAAAATTGTACGTATGTATGTATAATTAATATCTAGACATCAAAACTGTGAATACCAAACGGCATCAGTTCTTCAGAAGCTCATCGAGTTCACCTTTGAGCGCGCCTCAATTTCCTCAGCCTACTTGTTTCAACGTGTGAGTCAACCGGCAGATTTCGTGTCCTTCCGCATGAAGCGGGCCAGCTGACAGTCAACAGCCATGAAGGAACGAGACAGGAGACGCAGCCTTACGTCTCTGTTGTCTTCACACAGTCGGCTCCCAGAGCGCCTCTCTCTGCTCACCAGGTTCCGGGTGTGTCGCCTCCCTCACAGCTATGCATAATCCGATCACCTGAACCCACCGACAACAACACCACCACCACTCGGCCTGTTTTCACTGAAATTGGTCATGTTCAACTTTGTCCCCTCACCATTAATTACTTATCACTGAATTTGAAGGTGGGAAAAGATGTTCCATCAGAATCTCACGTGAAAACGAGCGGCGTTTGTGGAAGCAGGTGGGAAAGAGAGAACTCTGAGAATCTGCTTTCTGACGGACAGACGGACGCAATCAATGAAATGGATTCTCTGCTAAATGATTTATCTGAGTCAGCGGCTGCTGCGGAGCCACAAGGCATCATGTGGTAGCAGCTTCTCCTGCAGGACCACCCCTCAACCCCCTCAGCTTCTCTCCTTTTCTACACCTTTGGACACAAAAAAGCAGCGGGGAGGAGGGGGAACCTACTGACGACCCAACTTATCAGGACCAGAGAGGATTCATCTCACTGTCTCCATCATCACACAACCTCCTCCTCTTCCTCCTCCTCCTCCTCCTCCTCCCTGGAACAGTCTGATTTCAGATCCTTTAAATCAGACATCATGTTTTGTTTTCTTTTTTTCTGAAAGAACCGAATATAAACACACACACCCCTCTCTCTCTCTCTCACACACACACACACACACGCACACAAACACAGAGAGAGGATTGAAGCTGCATGCTGGACGGTATTTCCTGACATTTTCAGCTGCTTCTCTGATGTCACTCCTCCATGACTCCCAACTCCTCCTGCAGAGACCATCAGCAGCATCAGCTCTCACCAACACAGAACCAAACACACACCTCCAGGTTTGCATGTGTGTAAGCGTTGTGAATCAGGATAGCGTGTTCTTGTGGGGAGGGCTGATCTCCTCCGCCGGTGCCCGGAGCGGCTCTCCGCTCTCCCCCCTGCCCCTGCCCCTGCTCCGGCTCCGGCTCCCAGCCGCCCCTCCAGGGGCTTCTGGTGAAAACCAGCCCGATTCTGATGCTTTTGTTGTTGCAGATTGCGGAGGATCCGCAGCCGTTCTCCTTACCTGTTTTGTAGAAGGCATCGGTGTCGGGGTCGCTGGGCGCCTCCTCGGCCGCTTCTGCGGGGTTCATTGCCGGAATCCGGTTTAATCCAAATCCACCGATAATAAAGAGAGAAAGCGAAGCCCCGACGTCTGTGTTCTTCACATGTCCTCCGTGTGCACCTCTCCCTCCATCAGCCCCTCTGGGCTCCTTTCTCTCCGTCGCCCTCTCGGTTTGTTTGCCGTTTCAAGGCTGGCTTCGTTCCTCTCTATTGTTCCCGGTCCAACCTCCCTCTGCTGTCCGCCAGGGTCTCTGCGCCTCCCCTCCCTCCTCCCGTACCTCCCCTCCCATCCTGCTCGCTCTCTTCTGTCGCTCCCCTTTTCAATTCACTGACCTTTATTGGCAACGCATCATCTGTGCTGTTTAACAAAGGTTTTAATCTCTGACTAACACTAAATCTGTTAACAATAAATATTAATAACCATTAACCACTGCTAAACTGGTGGCACGATGGCGGGTTGTATTAACTGATGCTCCTCCGTTTTTGACTTGAATTAGGACTCCAGCTCTCCCGGACAAACAGCTACCAGAAAAAAAGAAAAAAAGAAAAAAAAGAAACAAAGATAATATTGATACCAAGTTGGTATCAGTGTGGGATCGATCCTGGTTGGATTGAGACTTTAGTTTCAGATTGAACATTTGTTTACTTATGCATTGTAGTTTCTCAACTCTACTTCAAAAAAAAGATCATTTAGATTTACTCTCAAATTATATTTTGATCATTTTTTTGCACTTTATTTAGGGAAAAATGCACAGAAATCTCGTGTTAATATGTTATCAAAAATATTTTGTAGACACATAAATTGTCCAAATGTATGTGTTCAAATTTAATAAACCTACCACAACAAACATCTAAAGGTCAGAAATTTGATATTGAGCTTAAATGATCGTATTAGTATCGACAACACTTGGTATCAAAGTATGCAGTATGGCACACCTGCGAGAGATGCATTTAGTCAGGTAATTCAAACCTTTTTATTCCAACCCTGTGACAAAACATAACCAGGGAACAAGTCAGAATTAGCTTCTAACCAGAGGTTTGCAAATTTTTGCCACATAGGGCGAAATTGTAAAGCGTCAAGTACTCATGAGCCACATAAACATGATTTTAAAAATAAAAACACAAACACTACTTTCATTGTGAGTTTTCTTGTTCTTACTTTTACATGTCAACATAAACATTCCAGGCATTTACAGCACCACTACCACTGCACTTCATTTAAGCACACAATATAGTTCCTGTCAAACTCTCTCATGTGCTGTCTAATGCCTCTATGAGGCATCCTCTGAGTTTTGCCACAGTTAACCAACTGCTCCACCTGTTCATTCCTAGCATCCTATACCTGCCAGCTCCTTGCAAATCCTGTCATTTGCACAGCCATCACTGGTCTGCATGTGTATAACATTATGTCTGGGTGTTTACCTAATCATGCATTAGGGGGAACAAGGGATTTTCAAAAATGTCTGGGCAGCTAGCTTGTGCTGAGATTAAGTTAGCAGAAGAACATTAAAAACGTGATCAAAGAAGCCATTATGTTTAGACCAGAAACCAAAGAAAATACCCTAAAACTGGTTCATTCATTAGCTTGACCCTTAAGAAGCTTCATCGTTTTACTCTTTGGGTCTGAACCTCAAAACATCCAACGAGTTGGATCCTGGTATTCAAATATTAAAAATAAATTTTAAAAAAAACATGGAAAAAGTAACTGGTTGGAGTAATTCTTTCCAATTGAAGTCAGAATCTCTACAGATAAAATTATTGGTAACCAACCAAAGAAAAAAAAGTATTTTCTATGGGCGTAGCAGTGGCCACTGATCTGGCCTCATGTTCTCGACACGACTGTGACCTCATACTCCACCTTCCTGTCGATTCACTATTAAACAAAGGCCACTGGAGCCAAAAAAGAATATTTTATTAAAGAGCATTTTAAACCCAAATGTTAGCTCAAGAAACTGGTCATTATTCAAATGGCACCACAAGAAAATAACAGTGAATCTGCTGCTCTGCAACAGTCTGGTACATTTTTAAAAAGTGATGCTTTAAAAGTTTCACAATATTTTATAAAAAGATATCAAGGAAGTCTGCCGATACGCCATATTGACAGATTCAATAATTTCTTTGAAAAATTGAAGGATTAATCCGTGCTCCCATCAGAATCTCCCACACAAAATATGCTCCCTGTTTCCAGTGTTGCTCTGTGAGCTCCTCTGCATCTTGTGTCATTATTCCATGCATTGCATGCATAGTAAACATGGTTTAGGAGAAAATATTATTTCAATTTGATCTTCTCCCGACTTAATCTTCATGTTAATTTTGGTGCAGTTAGAAATGAAACAAGTTTGTGTTTGGCTTATGTTTCGGTTTTGGTTGGAAGATGGTGGCGAGACAGTTCCTCCTCTGTCTAACTCTGTCGTTGTGTTCTTGGGCAAGACATTTCACCCGCCTGCTGCTGCTGCCGCTGCATGGCGGCCTTGCTTCTCTCAGTCTGCCCCAGCTGCTGCTGCTGCTGCAGCGTGTGAGTGACTGAATATAGTGCGAAGCGCTACAAGTACAAGCCATTTAACATTTATTATAAATATATATTTTTTGCAACAATGCTTATTAGCAAAAGAACAAAAGAAACAAAAAAAAGCATTTTGTTGGGAAGCCCATTTCTCTGTTAAATTGTGCTACATTTGTAAGAAAAATGTGTTTTAGCAGCGGAGTTGCATGTGTGGGTTTGCCTGTGGAACATTAGCCAAATCCTCTCTGCCATGACCAAATATCATTTTCTGCTACTATCTCTTGCTGGACTGGATCCCCAAACTGTGAACAAACGAGGCATATTTGCAGATTAACAATTCCACAGTAGTGCGTGGGCGAACCATACATAACCATGCAGAACCGCTTGGCACCTCCTCGTCACGCTGGTGGTCACACACTGCTGCAGGACGGTGGCCTATTCCAACCATAATTTAAATTGGCAAGAGTTTTGCATCATATGATGTCATTGAAAATAAAAATAAAAAACTAAACTAAGAAGGGGGACGAGCAGGACTGGTACGATTCCCTAACCTCTCTGACTCTGTGATGTAAACGATACTTCATGTTACTGTAGCCATGTCTGAATCCATTTAATCACCTCCACCCTCAGGTCAGCTGTGTGTGTGTGGATAGAGTGAGTTCATTTACATATTCAACCTTATCAACGTCAGTACAAAAACAGAGGAGTTTTCGTGGTGGAAATTAGCATTTTCCTCCTATAACAACAGCGTTCTGACTGTGTGGTGCTGCCACCTAGTGGACAATATAAGTTCACAGTAGTTGGGTATGTTCAGTGAGCCCTCAGCCTCAGAAGGCCAAACTTTCTCTGTCTCTCATCGTGGTTTCAGACATGTACGGTGGTTCAACAACCAGTTTACTCAGTAAGGTTTGTGTCAGTTTTAAAATAATAATAATAATAATAATAATAATAATAATAATAATAATAATAAAGTTCATATTAAGTACACTTACATATAAAATGTATGTGTACCCAACTTATTCTATGTTCTGTAGCTCAGAAGAGCCACTAAATCTGTGGAAGCCGTTCACGTTTAAGCTGACGGCATTTAATTTCTCCTTCTGGTCAGTTAACTCAGACTGGAGAACTTGTTGACTCTAAATTATCCTGAC
>NW_006800178.1:1013738-1015261 GCF_000485575.1 Poecilia formosa
GTACCCAACTTATTCTATGTTCTGTAGCTCAGAAGAGCCACTAAATCTGTGGAAGCCGTTCACGTTTAAGCTGACGGCATTTAATTTGCTCCTTCTGGTCAGTTAACTGACCAGAAGGACCATTTTCTTGTCCTTTTAAATGTTTATTCACTCACCTGTCTGAAGGTGTCAGTGAGGTTGAAGGATGATTTGGGGTTCAATCTTCAGAATGTTATAAAACTAAATGTTGATGAGCCAAAGGACACAAGATGACTGACCTCCTCTTCTGTTTCACATGAGCCTCACATGAGTTTTATATGATCTGTTGAGAATGAGAATCTCAATCGATGAATCATAATTTGTATTGACACACGGAGCATAAAATCAGCCAAGAAAAGCATTCAGACTTTACTTATTTTATTAACTTTCAGCGCTGAAAGGAGACGCTTTACCATTACATCCGAGAAGAGTTTCTAAAAAAGTCTGTGCAGCGTCTGAGGAGAAAGAGGAGGGCAGCTGATTATATGGACTGAAGACACTCCCTGAAATCACACCATGTCTCTGGCCTGATAAGTTTCTGTTTCTCGTGAGAAATGGACCTTGGTGTCTAACAGAATCAAAAATGTAACTCTTTACAATGGGCCCTTTGTCTAACAGCGTGTGACTCTTTCTCGGCCTTGGTAAAGCATCTCAACACCTAATAGTAATCATAATGATTTAACTAATTTACTAATCTCAACACCCCCTGTTGGGCTCTAAAAGAGCCCAAAAAGGAGAAAACAAACCCTAGAGCAGACACTGTCCCTTCCGGAAAACATCCCCCGAGGCTTTTACAGATGTTGACATACATTTCATCATTTCAGTCATTGATGTTGTCTTTCATTCATGTCATTTCATCTCATTTCATTTCATTTCAATTTTGGGGATAAAAACGGACAGGGCACCCCTATGCCTCTTAGGCGGTGGATCGAAACCACAATGTCCCTCTTACAATCTAATGAAGAACACGTAAGGAAATAAAATTTTGAAGAATGTTTGGGTTAAAATTAGAAAAAGAAAATTCAACCCTCCATGGCATGACTTGTTTTGCTTTTAGTGGAAGAAAATATTTTCCTGCAGACTTGTGAGAGCTTCATCATCTGTAATTACACATCAATCAAAAAGTCGAACCATGACACTTTCTGGAACCAAATATTATTACTACCTTTAAGTTGCTTGTTATTTATTTATTATTTCTTTTTGTTACCTCAGGTCAACGCCATGCCATAGAAGGGTAATGAACTATAAAAGAACAAAGTCTGAACTTTTTGTGTTAGTTTTTATATATATTTTTGTAATCCAAGTTAAAAAGAATAAATGTTAAATTTTATGAAAATATAAAATGAGTGAAGTGTTAGGAGGATATAATTTTCATCTTTAAAGTATAAAAATATTAAAATTATATTCACTAAGTTGTTAGAGTTAACCAAAATGTAAATTGAATAGAATGTTAGGATGATATTTCAAACTTAATAAAATGCAAAAATGAATAAAGTGTTAGGTTA
>NW_006800179.1:0-1845 GCF_000485575.1 Poecilia formosa
AAATTATGGTCCATAAACAGACAAAACAAGAAGAATAAAAAAAGAACGAAAAATAAAAATATATTGATTATCAAGGTTTCATTTAATACTAAACATACTTGATGTATATTTACTTGATGACTTTGATGATGTCATTTGACAAGATATAATGTTTATTGCTTGTTTAATAACTGCTGACTGTCACTTTGAACTGCCTTGTGCTGCTCAGATAAACTGGACTTAGTATCTGCAGCCAGCAGGGGGCAGCAGAGCAGCAGCCCACCGGAAGTAAACAGAGGCTGGAGCGCAGCGCCACAGGTAGCATCAGGTAGCATCATGTAGCTGCGGCTTTCAGCGGGTTCTGCTAAATCTTTGTTCTGACTCGAACATGAAGCGAACAGAACCAGCCTCTGGGAGGAACCTGTGAGTTTACCAGCAGCTTTAATCCGAACCGAACCGGCAGCGGTACCGCCGTTAGCTAAACTTTCTCCGTGACCTTCTGTCTCCAGGTGACCATGTGACTGTGGGCCCTAAGTGGGTCAGTTTGGGGTGCTGTTGTGGTTCTGAGGTGATGGAGACCTGGACCCCGAACCCCCGGGCCAAGCCGTTCATCCCGCGGCAGCAGAGGAGCTGGTACCTGACCTGGAAGTACCGGCTGACCCAGAGGAGGAGCCTCCGGCGGTTCTGTCAGGTCAGCCCGGTTCTGGTTCTGTAGGGAGGATCTCCTTGGGTCACCATGAAGGATGTTTGGAGGGATCTGCAGAACCACAGCTCTGCTCTCTGCTGCTGGTTTAAAGTCCAGATCTGAGTCCAACCCTCCGGTTCTGAGTTCTGACTCAGGTTCGGTTACTTTTAAAAGAGTTGGAGTTCTGGTTCTGTTCAAAATTAATAAAAATCCTAAACTTGCGGGAGAATGATGACAGCCAGAGGTCCAGTTAGAGTTCTGCTGTCATCACCGTTATTATTACTTCATCATGTTTCTGAAAAGTGAAAAACGTAAAAGTAACTAATGATAACATCTGAGTTAATATGTAGAAATGAATAAAGTTCTATTTAGTCAGATATTTTAAAGAATAAAATAAAACTTGATTAATATCTTCTTGACATGAAATTAGCAAAACAAGCTGAACAGATAAATAAAATTAGGACAAAGCTGGTGTAGAAACAAGAGGCCTCACTTCAACATAAATTCAAGGTGTGTGTCGGCTTTTAGTTAAAACTAATGGAGGCACTCAATTAAATGTTTTTGTGTTAATTTCATGGTCTGTAATTAATCACATTTAATCAAGAATTATATGTAAAATAAGCAACATTTTGAATACAATAAACATTTTTGCTGCTAAATTATTAAATAAACAGACATATGAGTTCAACAACAAAGATGCTTATAGTTTTATTTAATCTTATATTCGGATCTTCAGCCAGCAGATTGAACAAAGTGTTTTGTGAGGCCCTGATCATTCATGGAGCTTCTTTAGAAATGTGGACGCTGACATGAACATTACTGCTACATGTTTAGCATTCAGATACTATTTTAGGCTTGATTAGCTTCTCTGACATGCTAACTTCTGTTAGCACAACTTGAACACCACAGTAGTCGTTTCCAGGATCCAATCAGATTGTTTCAAAGCAGAAATTAAAACCCAATTGGCTGAGAGAAGACGCTTCCTCAATGTTGTTAGCAAATGTAGCTGGTGTGTCAAATTTACGGGCGTACCAGAAACTCACAAATTTAAAGGTTCCGGCTGGAACTTTTATATGTATTAATAAAAAATAGTAATCAAGTAATCTCATTAAAATCTGTAATAAATAAATTGAAATTAATGTGTTAAAACTCAGACTGCAGTTTGTCCGTGGTTGGCGCAT
>NW_006800179.1:2553-5545 GCF_000485575.1 Poecilia formosa
CGGCTCCAGTCCGGTCCAGATGATCTGGACTCGGCTCCGGTCCAGATCATCTGGACTCAGCTCCGGTCCAGATCATCTGGACTCAGCTCCGGTCCAGATCCTCTGGACTCGGTTCCGGTCTGGCTGACGGATGGACCCGTGTGTTTGCTCCCCAGGCCGGCGCCGTGCTGTTCCTCTTCGTCACCGTTGTGGTGAACATCAAGCTGATCCTGGACACGCGGCGAGTCGCTGATGAAGACGCTGCCGATCAGGAATACGGTCAGCAAACGGCTTCTGGTTCATTACTGAGGATCTGGTTTTGCATCATCAGGAATATTTACTACAGATAATTATGAAAGCAGCCAAACTAACCAACAGTAAATAAAGATTTAATCCAACAGATTATGTTAAATTGGCTCCTCCAGTCATAGTGAAGCAGAGGTTTTGCCCGGTTTGTCTTATTTATTTAAATTTTTCTGACTTTTTGTGGAAGACGTTGTTCCCAACATGGAGACTCCTCGCCGGCCGGCCAGCGGCAGGAAGGTTCTGGACATCGAGGTTTACTCCAGCCGCTCCAAGGTCTATGTGGCTGTGGACGGAACCACGGTGAGCGACCCGCCGGAGCTTCAGAACCACGGCTCAGTCTGGTTCTGGTTCCCGTTTGGCTCAGAGTTCTAATGTCTCTGCTGCACAGGATGATTTATGGTTCTGCTGGGTTCTCCTGCTCTAATGGATCCACGGGTTCTGGTAAAGCAACCAGAACCAACTGAGGCGTGAGGTTCTGGAGATTATAATCTGTCTAAGGTGGATTATTGCAGACAGAATGAGAGCAGATGCTGCCCCCTAGTGGCTGAGCTCTGGATTGCTCCTTCAGACTAGCCAATAGCAATTAGCAAACAGCTGCTGAGCTCATTACAGGAGCTGCTGCTCAGAGCAGCGATGGTAAAACATTAAAGGGTTAATAGAGGAGCCATGTTGGGACGACTTCCTGGAGGCGGAGCTTCAGAAACAGCAGGAGGTTTTGAAGAGACGGACATTAAATCAGGAAGCAAAGTTTGTTTTGTTTATAGCTGAAGGTAACATTGTTACTGCTGCCTGGACTCTCTGGTGCCGCCCCGTTAACGGGCCTCCCGACCCGCTGCAGGTTCTGGAGGACGACGTGCGGGAGCAGGGCCGAGGCGTTCACGTCATCGTCCTCAACCAGGCCACTGTGAGCGCCGCCGGGCACGTCTGCCGCTAACACCCACCGGCCGCTTCTGATTGGTCCGTTCTCCCGTTCCAGGGTCATGTGATGGCCAAGCGGATCTTCGACACTTACTCCCCCCACGAGGATGAAGCCATGATCCTCTTCCTCAACATGGTGACCCGCGGCCGGATCCTCATCTTCACCGTCAAGGTGGGCGTGTCCGTTGGGGCGGGCGGGATGTCTGTGTGTGGTTCTGCTGACCGGGCCTGTTCTGTCGGACAGGACGAGGGAACGTTCCACCTGAAGGACGCAGCCAAGAACCTGCTGAAGAGCCTGGGCAGCCAGGCGGCACTGGGCCTGAGCTGGAGGGACATGTGGACCCTGGTGGTGAAGAAAGGAGGTCAGACTGTTCTGGTTCTGGTTCTGGAGCCCAATCTGTTACATGTACACCAATATTCAGATTTTTAACCATCAAATTCCTTTTTTTTTTCTTCTGTGAAAACTGACATTTTATGGTCAGGGTTTATTTTAGGGACAGAAATTTGAAAATATTTTTATTTGACTTTTATTCATCCAGGATCTCATTTACAGAAGAAATTTGAGAAAACAAACAAAATTACAAACAGCAGCAAAACAAGCAATAAACTCAGTTAAATGATCCAATAAAATGAGCTAAAATGGTTTTAATATTGATTATTATGTTCTTATTAAATAAACTCAACTTCATATTGGCAGCAACACTTATTCTTTTTTAAAAGACAATTATCCTTTATAAGTGCCAAATTCAAAAAAGGTCTAAGAAATGTTCTCACTACGTTTTCTGGGTTTTAGCAAATATAAATAACTTTGATGATTCTGACCGACCTGAAACAAGAACAGTTTGATTTGATTCAACTTCAGGCAGGAGCTGCATTTACAGCACAAAAGTGTCCAAAACTTAATAACTTTTCATATTTTGCTAATTTCATAATTGCTGTGTTTGCACTAAAGAAGAAAAGCAATTAAAAGCACACATGGATATGTTTGTTCATGAAATAAGTCATTAAAATATGCAGCTCCACCGTCCTCCAGATGCTTCCTGTCGTCGTCTTCTTTGTGGTTTCTACCAGTAGAAACATCCGGCTGTTGCTCATGAGTCATGATGTGAAAAAATTGTTTCCATTGCAGATTAACTAATTTTGATATGGCCAAAAAAAAATGTCATCCTGGCGCCAAACTTTCTATCAAAAACTGAGTTTTTGAAATCGGCGTTTGGGTCAGGAATGTTTGCTCCGTGTTTCCAGGTCAGGAATGTTTGCTCCGTGTTTCCAGGTCAGGTATATGGAGAGAAGCACTCCAAGTCTCCGGCTCTGTCCACATGGGGCGACCCGGTTCTGCTGAAGACCGAGGTCCAGCTCACCGCCGCTGAAGGTATCTGAGATGCAAAACATCCTCATGTTTCTAAAGTAGAGATGCAAAATATCGAAACAGTCCCATAAAACCGGACCCATCTTAAGAAATGTTCATTTCTAGCTGGTTTTTGTTTTTGTTTCTGGAGGGGTCTATGGAGTTTAGGAGGGGTCCTGTGACCTTTGGTTGGTCCTGTGACCTTTGGTTGGTCGTGTGACCTTTGGTTGGTCTTGTGACCTTTGGTTGGTCCTGTGACCTTTGGTTGGTCTTGTGACCTTTGGTTGTTGATCCTGTGACCTTTGGTTGGTCCTGTGACCTTTGGTTGTTGATCCTGTGACCTTTGGTTGGTCGTGTGACCTTTGGTTGGTCCTGCTCCTGTGACCGTTGGTTGATCCTGTGACCTTTGGTTGGTCGTGTGACCTTTGGTTGGTCCTGCTC
>NW_006800179.1:6609-25707 GCF_000485575.1 Poecilia formosa
GTCCTGTGACCTTTGGTTGGTCCTGTGACCTTTGGTTGGTCCTGTGACCTTTGGTTGGTCCTGTGACCTTTGGTTGGTCTTGTGACCTTTGGTTGGTCTTGTGACCTTTGGTTGGTCCCGTGACCTTTGGTTGGTCCTGTGACAGCGATGCATCATTGCAGGATGTTGAGTGGAAGCAGAGGGGGAATGTCGTCACTTGATTGTCTCCACTGTAAATTGTTGGGGCGTTCTTTCAGATTCTGACGTTTTATTGTCCAAGTTAAACTGATCCTCTCCTCCTATTGGTCGAGTATTTTTTAGTAGCTCAGCTGATGAAATCTGTTAGCTGTTAGCTGCTAGCTGTTAGCTGCTAGCTGTTAGCTGCTACGCTCACACAGCAGAGAAATGAGACCCAAAAGAAACAATCTGTGAGAACGCAGCTGAAGTTTGCAGCCAGACTCTGCTGGATCTGTTCCCAGCCGACCTGCAGAAAGCCTCCTGGTGTCTCTAACATGTCTGTGGTCCTGCAGAGGCCGAGTGCCACTGGGCCGACACTGAGCTCAACCGGAGGAGGAAGCTGTTCTGCAGCAAGGTGGAGGGATACGGCAGCATCTGCAGCTGCAAAGACCCGGCGCCCATTGAGTTCAACCCCGATCCGGTGAGTCGCCACACTGATCACAGAACCAGAACCTGCCTCAGATCCAGAAAAATGTTAGTTTAAATCATGTTCAGTGGCGCGTCGCCGCCCCTTGCTGGCTGAAACCTGAACCTGCAGCGTTCTGTCGCACTCAGACTGGTGTTACTTCTGTTACATCTGATCCGGTTGATCCAGTTAAATGTCTGCTGGCTTCCAGTTAAACCAGTTAAATCTGGTCTCTGCTTGCAGCTTCCCAGTAACAACGTCTTCAATGTCCCAGTGGCCGTCATCGCTGGGAACCGACCCAACTACCTGTACCGGTGAGACGCAGCTTCAGAACCGGTTTGACCCGGTTCCAGTCACTGCAGGCCAAAAAAGGATCTGGTATGAAGAAAATCAGAGCTTTTATTTTGAAGGGTATAACTGGAGCTTCCTGTCTGCTTGCAGGATGCTGCGCTCGCTGCTCTCGGCTCATGGAGTCAACCCCCAGGTGATCACCGTCTTCATCGATGGATACTACGAGGTTCGGAAACTCGGCTTCATGATGCTGCCACCGCCAGGCCAGAGCCTCCCTCTAACCGCTGTGTGTCTGCTGCAGGAGCCCATGGACGTGGTGGAGCTGTTCGGGTTGAAGGGCGTCCAGCACACGCCCATCAGCATCAAGAACGCCCGCGTCTCCCAGGTAACCAGAGCTCCCAGTTAGATCAGAGCTCCCAGTTAGACAGGAAGTAATAAATATCATATAACTTTGAATTTAAACTTTTTCAGATCGTTTTTGTCTGAAACTCCAAAGTTTGGAAAAGTTTCAAACTGACCTTGAAAATGCTTGAAAGGTTCTTGAAACTTTGCACATTGCTGTGACCGGCTGGTTTCCTGTTGTTTCAGCACTACAAGGCGAGTCTGACGGCGACCTTTAACCTTCACCCTGTGAGTCTCCGCATCGACGTGCCGTCATGGTTCTGACCGGGTCCGGTCTCATGACAGAACCTTCTCTGTGTTTGGACAGGATGCCGGGTTTGCCGTGGTTCTGGAGGAGGACCTGGACATCTCTGTGGACTTTTTCAGGTTCTGTTCAGCTGAACTCTGGCGTAAACCCAACCGGGTTTCCTGTAAACATTCTGGAGCGTGGCCACTAGGTGGCGGTGGCTGCAGAAACATGCGTCGTCTCCTGCTTCACATTTGCTCTTCAGGTTTTCAGAAAGACCAGAGTTACAGAAACAGAACATAAATCTGAAACTGCAGAGTGGATGGTAGGATCGGCGTGGCTAAGCTGAGATGGGCGTGGCTAAGCTGAGATGGGAGGCGATAGACGGAGATGGGAGGGGTTAAACAGAGGTTCACTTTCCACTGTAAACACATAAACCCTTACCCTTATTTCAGGATGTCCACTCATCTTGAAAAATTCTTCAAACGTCTTGAACTCGTGTATCTAACATCAACACCTTTAAATGTCTTAATTTAATTTAAAATCTCTAGTTGGTATGTCATTCGAAGGTCTTGATTTTAGTCCTTGCAGAACTACTTCTGCATGAGTTTTCTGTCAGGCAGATGTTTAAGTCATGCTCTAATGTCTTCATAGTGTTCTGTACACGATGTCCGCCATCCTTAATAAGTCTTGCATTAATCTACTTAAAATTAAGGTCTTGAAATGTCTTGAATTAATTGGCCTAAAAAATCATTAATTCATTGGTAAATTGGCCTTAATTAATCGATATGCGGCCATTAATCGCATATCTTGTATCTTATTGTGGCAGAACTATTTAATCATATTATGTGTAAGACTTTTGTATCCCACCCCATCTGACCCGTGTCCCACCCCGTCTGACCCGTGTCCCACCCCGTCTGACCCGTGTCCCCCTGTGACCCGTTCCGTTTCCTGACAGCTTCCTGAGTCAGACCATCCACCTGTTGGACCAGGACGACAGCCTGTACTGCATCTCAGCCTGGAACGACCAGGTCAGTCCCGACAGTCCGTGTTCCAGGTGTTCAGTTCCAGGTGTTCAGTTCCAGGTGTTCAGTTCCAGGAGCTCACTGTGGGCATGAAGGATCTCCAGTAGCAGACAGTCTCACAACAAATCTGAAAAGGCCTCTAACTGGAGTCTGTTGCTTTATAACAACCTCATGACCAGAATGACATGCTAATGGCTCACTATCCAATATTTCACAGTAAAATGTCTTGGATGACTCAGTCACTGCTGATCTACCTCCTTTGCTTTTGCCGTTCCTCTTTGAGTCTCTGTGTGTCATTACCTGGAGTCCAGGTGTGTTAAACCTTTGTTTGGTTTGTGAGCAGGGCTATGAGCACACAGCGGAGGACCCCGCCCTCCTCTACCGGGTGGAGAGCATGCCTGGCCTGGGCTGGGTGCTGAAGAAGAGCATCTACAAGGATGAGCTGGAGCCAAAATGGCCGACCCCCGAAAAGGTCACAAACATCAAGACAGAATAATGAACTGACGGATGTGAAAATATTCAGTTTTAGGGATGAGTGATACGGACTTAAAGATTTAACATGATATTTTGTTGTAACATTGTGATAATGATAAAAATGATATTTATAATAATTATTCCTTATTGTATGACTGAATCATAGCAACACAAACATTCCTCCTGAAAAACATTTCCATTCGTATTGTATTTCTTAGGACAGTCAGATATAGAAATGTAATTTTTATCACTAAGCTTCAAACAGTAGCTGCATTTAATCTTACTTTCAAATTTATTATTGTTTATTGATGCACTGTTATTGAACAGTGGAGGAAAATTTTTTAAATAATAATCTTGACAACAGAGTTTTAGGTTATTATTAAAATCATTAATTAGAATTTATTGTGACAAGAATAAGATCAAATCTGATTAGAAATTTATCACAATAAATGATAAACCATGCAATAAATGTCCAGTTAAATCTACAAATCAGAGAAGAGATGTTTAAAAACTGAACCTGAATGCAAATGTATTACTAAATCAAATCTGGCAGCTTTCTTCAAGTTTAGAGTAAATTTTAGAGAAATAGATTTAAAAAGATTTTATAGAGAAACGATGAATACGCCATTTTTTAAGCTGGATTTGATAGAAAACGTCTATTTTTCTTCTGGCTCTGCAGCTCTGGGATTGGGACATGTGGATGAGGATGCCGGAGCAGAGGAAAGGCCGAGAGTGCATCATTCCCGACGTGTCGCGCTCCTACCACTTTGGCATCATTGGCCTCAACATGAACGGATATTTCCACGTGAGAACCCAAGGATTGCTTTCACAGAAACATCTCACACACAAGTTTGTATTTCTACCATACTGGGACCTTATCTGTCCTCACAATGCATGTCAAGAATAAAAGGTCCCAGAAGATACATAAACAAGTATATATATACACACACACACATTAATTTAAGCTAGTTTTAACCCTCTCTGACCATAAACATATAAACAATCAGATGTTTTAATTTAAGTCACAAACATAAATAAGTGAGTTTTAGATTTTTTTTTAGGAAAGTTTTTCTAACCTTACTTCCCTCTGTCTCCTCTGACAGAACCAGACTACTGGTCTTCCTGCTACGTAGCTCATTGTTAGCTTTGATATTAGCTGCATTGCTTAGTCCTTGTTTGAATGTGTGACTTTGGATAAAACAGAAACATGTTTGACTCAAGGGATCTAGGAGTTTCAAGTTGGGTAGAAATGAACTTGATACGAGTTTTTATCAGACTTTGGACATAAACTAATAACCTGATTTAACAATAAACAGACCGAAGTTCAGAGATTTCCAGATGACTTTATGGATCCAGTTTTCTTCTTTTTCTCTTCACAGGAAGTTTATTTCAAGAAGCACAAGTTTAACACGATTCCCAACGTCCAGCTGAGGAACGTGGAGAGGTGCGTTCAGCAGCCGGGAGCTGTTTTCTGGATCTTTAACTCTTTGACCGTTTTTCTTGTTTCTCTGCTTCCCAGTTTGAGGAAAGACGCATATGAGGCGGAGATCCAGAAGCTGTTGAGGTGAGAGTCGCTGCAGAACCAAGGATCTTGCTCAGGTTGTGACATCTGTTTAAAGTTTCCCACGGTGTTCCGGATGCGTTTGTCCCTGATCCAGGGAAGCGGAGCTGCTGGATCACTCCAGGAATCCCTGTGAGGACTCATTCGTCCCGGACACGGACGGCAAGACTTACATCATGTTCATAAAGATGGAGACTGAGCTGGACACGTCCACCTGGACCGAGCTGGCCAAGGTACACGCTCTTCGTCCTCCGGGCCAGGAGGTGGAAGGTTTCCCGATTGACTTGGCGTTTCCCTGTTTTCCATCAGTGCCTCCATGTTTGGGACCTGGATGTTCGAGGATATCACCGAGGACTCTGGCGGCTCTTCAGGAAAAGGAACCACATCCTGGTCATTGCCGTGCCGATCTCTCCGTACTCGTAAGTAATTCTTTGGCTGGGAAGGGAATACCAAACTCTGCTCTTCGTATTAATGCCAACATCAGGAGAGAAAAAGCAGTTTGAACTCCTTCAGTCAAACGAGTCATGAAACGAGAATATGAGAGTAAAGTTGTACCATATGGCTTTATTCTATACTATTTTAGCTTTACAGTTTTTTTATTAACCTCTGTCGTATTTTTTGCACCAAACAGAAAAAATATAAAAAATTCAAGCTGTGACTGATTGAATTCTGGGTATTCTCATAAGTACATCACAGTATCATCGGCATAAAGATGGAACTGAATAACAGGATTCAGACCTGATCCCAGAACAGATCAGCTGATCATGCTGCTGTCCTACAAACAAAAATAGCAGTAGCAGCGCCCCCTAGTTTAATAAAGAGAAGACATTTAACCTCCCTCTCTTCACAGAAAAGTTTAAATATGAGTTGGAGGAATTGGCAGATTTTCCAGCTTTTGAAAGCTGCTGTGAAAAAAATGTTTTATAAATTATTAAAAAGTCATGAAATCCAACAATTTGTCATTTTTATTTTAGTTTAAAAGCTAAAATAAAGTCCATGCAGTTTGTAATGGACCGAGTTGAAAACAGGAGTCACAGGAAATATTAGAATAAAAAGTTTTTTTATTATTATTTTAACCCAAAGTATTATATGACAAAAAAGACCTGAACTCATAAAAGAGGTCAAAGACACAAAACTGAACTCAGGAAAAATGCAAACAATCTGGCTGCACAAACAAACGTAACTGACCTCACAGAGAAACGACTCACAGGGTTTATACACCGGCTGATCAGACCAGGTAAGACACCACAGGGGAAACTAAACAGAATTACTGACAAATAACAGTACAGCTCCGTTTGACTAAACACCCAAAGATGAAAATCAAAAGTATTAAACTTTAATTACAGGTATTTACTTAAATACAAAAACTTATCTAGCCAAAGAACATACAAATTCCCCCTGCCAGCAGGAGCTAGTGGTGCAGCCCAGTCAGCATTTGGGCCGCTGAGCCCGGCCATCTTCTGTCTGGCAACTCAAACAAACAAGAGCTAAGCAAACAGCACTAACTTTAAGTTGATATAAATACATATGCTAACTAAATGTGCGCGCTAACAAATAGAACAAATGCATCCAAATCAACTGATAAATATTTTATAGAAACTAAGATGTTGTGTTTGTATAAAACAATTATGCATAGAAAGAGTTAGGAGTGGGTTTGACCATCACAGGGTTGAACAACTCCATATTTTTTAAGGTCGTTTAGTTGTGATGACGTCATATTCACGTAAGCGCAAAACGCTTCACAACTTGGAGGCTTTATCAGCTAAATTCACGGCGAATATTAATACTCCCCATGCAGACGGTGCAGAGATCACCTCTACAGACCCTCGGAGTGAAGCTTGGACTTTGTTTCCAGATGTTAGTATTTTATAAGAGCTGCCAGGTCAGAAGCTTCAACACGCAGAGCGACGCTGATCAGCTGGACGGATAAAAAAGCCCGACATCATGGCGCGTTGCCCCACATTACTCCGGTAGTTTAAGGACACAGCAGTCCGACAGGAAGGGGTCAGGAGGAGCGGAGGAGAGAGGCCTGGGCCCAGCCAACCGTCCTTCGGTATAGAGAGGGTAAAGAGTCCACAGTCTCTATACGCAGGGCGCCGCGCTAACCACCGCGCCGCGCTAACCACCGCGCCGCGCTAACCACCGCGCCGCGCTAACCACTGCGCCGCAACGCTCCTGTTCTGCCCGCCCTGGCTGAAATTTTCAGTTTCTCTTTGGTAAATTCTGTACATTTTTTAGGGTTTTATTGGCTCAGGTGGCCTTTATTTGACAGTTAAGTAGTGAGAGAGGGGGAAGACGTGGGGCAGAGCTCACCAGGCCGGGAATCAAACCTGCGACAGCCGCATCGAGGGCTCCATATGTAGGTTGTGCTCAAACCCCCAATTATTTACATTTTTATACGATTTGAGCTTTCAGACGAACTCACCTGGTTTATCTTCTTTCACTTCCTTGGGAAATTCAGTTTTGTCAGCTGACGGCGACCGGTGGGCCGGGCCGGTTGGTGCAACCGAACAGTAAAACATCATTTCTGATGATGTTCAGTAAAACAACTGGAGGTTATTAATATTCAGATTGTTTGGTTGGACAGGAAGTGATTTTCAGGTCAAAGGTCAGATGGAACTGGTTGAATGGTGTTTCTGGTTTTTCCTCGGCAGCGTGAAGAAACCGGCCGCCCTCGTCCCCATCCACCTGGAGCCGCCGCCCAAAGAGGAAGGGGCGCCGGTGGAGCAGCTGTAGACCCAAACGCCGGCCTGGTCCGCCAGAACCGGAACAGAACAGATTCCAGAACAGGAAACTCTCCTGGAGCTTTGGGTCTCAGAACGAAGTCAGTCTGGAGACGGAACGGTTCCAGTGAGAACTGGTTATTAATATTAACTCTTCATGCTCTGAACATTTTAACATTTCAGAGAGAGAAAGAAACTCAGAGGAACTGAAATCTATTTTTAGACAATTAGAACCGGCCAGGTTTTCACTGAACCGGGTTAACGTTCAGAATCTGGATCCTGGAGGACGGAGTTTGAACCTCAGCCTGCTGCTCAGGAGGAATCGAACCTCCGACCCGCCGAGTTTGGAGAAACTACTGAACTCTGAACATTTCAGCTTTTTATGTTTTCAACCTTTTATATTAATACTAAAGTTCTGATTGGTGGATTTTTAAATGTTACAACTTTTAAGCCTCAAAATTATCCAAATGATGACGGACAAGATTATTTTTTGCTAAAAGTCTCATTGAAACTGGAACCTGGACTGGATCTGGTTCTGCAGAACTTCTGATTGGTTCAGCACAGTTTCAGGATCAGCTGAGGGCCGTTCCTATGGAAACAGAAAACAACCCAACATAAACAGGACTCTACCGCCCCCTGCTGGCCGTTGCAGAAATGACAGGTTCTTTCTCATGAAGCCCGGTTGGTTCCGGCTGCTGAGCCTCAGCTTTTAGAAACAAAATGAAATAAATCCTGCCCATCATGGAGGCAGACGACGTGTTCAGGTTCTATTAGGTTTTAGCAGTAAAAAAGTCCAGATTTTCTCTCATTTTTTCCAGTGAAATGATGTGAGGAACAGAATCCGACCGGATCCGTTTTCAGGAGAAAAACCTTTTTGGGATAGTTTGTTTATTAAGCGTTGGCAGCGTTCATTCCAGTTTATATGACGCTTTAGGACCAGACTGAGAAAGGAAAAAATAATGTCCAAATATTACCAGAATAAAATCACAACAGTATAAAATAGTCATATTAATATGATAACAACGTAATAATGCAAGAATAAAAGTTAAAATACCATAAAACTTTATGTTCATATTATTTAAGCTTTCAGCATTCTTGTACTTCATTGTCATAATTAATATGTTTTAGCCTGGCCCTAATACTCCATCGTAAGTTTAAACCCAAATTATTCAGGTTTAAATTTGAGTCTCATCTGATCTGCAGTGTGACTGAACTCCAGTTTTATGTTTGACTTTATGGGTTTTTCAATTTTAGTTTGCCGTGAAGCATCTCAGTGACTCGTCTTGGGCTGAACGTCTCAGATGTTTTATTTCTCTGACTGAATAAAGATGTTTTTAAATTTTTTTCATTTTTAAGTCGTTTTTTATGGCTGAATATTCTGAAGGAGCTCGGATTTCTCTGCGTTGTCCTGATTTCCCTTGGAAACATCCTGGGAAACCAAATGAAGGGAATGTGGATGGGATGTAAATCTGTGGCTTCCTGGTTCCTCTGCAGGTTTGGCGGCTTCCTGTCCTTCACCTTTGACCTTCACAGGGTCGTTGATCCTCAGCAGAGTTTCGCCTCACTCGCTGCTCAACTGTAAATCAGATTAAAGCCTCGCAACATGAAGGCGACACGGATCCAAGAGGAGAGTTCAGCTGTAAAATATCTGAATAACTCCACAGTGAACCCTGAAGGCCTCAGGAAGATGCTGCTGAAGCTGCTGAAGCTGGTCGAATGATCAGAGAAATGAATCTGAACCAACAAGAGCTGATCAGCCAATCAGAGGAAGAAGCCATCACTCCTGAAGTTTCTAGGATTTTATCCACATCGCTCTGATTAAACGGGTAAATTTAGCTCAGGATGTAAAAGAACAAAATGAGTTGTTACTGAGATCAGTACTGCTTCAGGGTCATTCTGTCACTTATTGCCACCTACTGGTGGGAGGCTGGTACTACAGTGTTGCTGTTGGCAGACCAACAAAATGACATGAACGTAAAAAATTCTGTTTCTCTACAGAAACTCATAAAACCTGAACTTTCCCTTTTAAAATATGGAACAAAAGGAACCAGAAATATGTTGAGTAAGAAAAGATCCAAATAAAAGTTAATTCATTTAAATATATTTATAGTTCATACATGTATTTAAAACTTCTCTACTGAATTGAAATCAAGCTAAACCTCAACAGGAAGTGTTAAAAATTATGTTGCAGCAAAGAGGAGGACAGCATCAGGTTCTACTGCCTCTGCAGGCTGGGAGGAGGAACTTCAGCTGACTTTCTCATCCAGGTGAGAGAACAGGTACATGGAGACGATCATGGCAGCGATCTGAGGAGCAGGAGAATCAAACGAGCAGAAACCAGATCATTGAAAGATTCACGTGAAACTTCAGTTTCTAAATAAGGAACTGAATAAATGTTAGAACTAAAAACATATTTCTCCACAAATATTACATTTGTAGGGAGCGGGCATATCTAAAGTTTTCTCTACGTTCTGGTTCCGTCACAGGTCATTCACCTCCAATGAACCGAGCAGAGCACTTCCTGCCTGACGGCCCAGTGAAAACCAGAGTCACGCCTGATTGGTTGTTCATGTAAGTGTTGGATGTTTCCTCAGTTGTTCACTTGTTGTATAATAAGAACTTGCTCAACACAGCTTAAAAAATAAAAAGCATGAGGAGGGAAAACTTAGCTGCTGTGTAAATAGACTTCAAAATAAGAGCATGAATATAGACATCTAAATACTTAAATAATTTTAAAGAACCAATAACCAAATTTACACCCAAATCAAACTTTATTCCAAAGGAGGTTTACAAAACGGCAAAGTAAATTAGTGCTTCAGAATTTATCCAGAAAAATAAATTTAGGGGAAGCTAAGTGTGCTAAATTCCAATGTTAGCTAAAGTGCTACACCAACACAGCATTAAATGTAAGCTAAAGCTAACCACTACGCCAACGTGGTATTTAGTGGAATATGTCAAATGTCAAAACTTATTCGACTGAAAGTTTACAAAACTGCCAATAAACCAACGTTTAGGATTTAAGCAGAAAATTAAATTTAGTCGAAGCTAAGTGAGCTAAACATTTTCAAAGTTATCAAAAAATGCTAAGCAAATAATTAGCTCCACTGTTAGCTGACTAGCAGGCTTGTGCCCCCCTGTGGTACTGGTCAGGCTCACCGAGCCAATCAGCTCTCAGCAGGTCGTACCAGTGGCCATTTTCCACTTTGACCTAACCAAGCCAAAGCCACACTGACTCACTTATTGAGGTTTTTATGACCCATGGTTCGGGTTGTTATGTATTTTTACCTCTAGGACTCCCACTGCTGCTGCCACGCCTCCCACAGCGCAGGTGTGTTTCCTCAGGGTCCTCAGGATGGGATCAAAGCAGCCCTGAAGGAGGAGACATCAGATCATCCTTATGAGATATTACAGACTAAAACATGTTATGTTTCCAATATTTAATAACCTGCAATGATAAAGAAAAAAAGACAATAATTAGCATCACTTAGTCGGTGAGTCTGTAGGGAGGTTTTACCTGGACAGGTGAGCGTGCCGCCTCTGCTGGGCTGCAGGGGGCGATGTTGGTGGAGCAGCAGCTGGGCGGGAGGCCGGTCCCGTTCCGCTCCTCCAGCTCTGACCCCAGGAAGTCAGTGTAGTTGGAGAAACCACAACACTTCAACTGGCGGGAAACACGCAGAAATACTGATTACTGATAAACGCTTTAATCTGATGCTGGTTCAGTTATTTAACTGCAGGAAGGTCAGTCTGGAGGTCAATCTGAAGGTCAGTCTGGAGGTCGGAATGAAGGTCAATCTGAAGGTCAGTCTGGAGGTCAGTCTGGAGGTCGATCTGAAGGTCAGTCTGGAGGTCAGTCTGGAGGTCGATCTGAAGGTCAGTCTGAAGGTCGGAATGAAGGTCGGTCTGAAGGTCGGTCTGAAGGTCAGTCTGGAGGTTGGTCTGGAGGTTTATTACCCGGTGTCTCTCACCTCTGCCATGGTGGCGTTCCAGATCCCAGTGACCGTCGGATCGCTGCCGTAATCGTTCTGCAGCGCGGGAACCGCCCACGCCTTGAGGATGCCTTCAGCCTGGAAAACACAAAGTTTAATAAAAACATTAAACTTGTTAGATCTGCAGAGGGAGCTGCGTCCAATGAAGCAGATTACCAAAGGTACCGAACCGGAGCAGAGAACTGGCGAATCCTCTGACCAGGTTGGGCCTGTCACTGTAACAAACATTTCTGGACAATAAATTATCGTGATAAACGATAATATTGTTGTTTTGAGGCCATTTTCAATTAATATAATGGTAATGCTAATAAAAATGAAGGAACATTCTCAACATTCTCAAACATCAATAAAATTTTAATTCTAATGAACATTTAAAACTGAAACTGGAAGAAATTTTAAATATTCAAAATAAAACAACAGAAACGATAAATAAAATGAATCATGAAGTTTCTGGTTGAGACCAAAACTCCAGACTGGAAACTTCATCCAGTTTTCAGCAGAAAGGGAAATTATTGATCTCGTTCTAAGTTATCGTGCGATTAACTGATTTATTGCAACAGACCCAAAAGTAGCAGGTAAAAATTGGGTGATTTTTCTCAGTATTTGTGTTTCCAGCCTTGAATCTTGTTTCCCTGAAAGTTGTTTAAATCTCCATCTGTGGATCAAGTTGGAAAAGTTTCTGTTTCTCACTGTGTCTGTTTTGCTGTTTCTCTCCGTTCTGACCTAAAATATCATTTTCCCTTCAGAAAACCAGAAGCTTGTAAATCTAAACTGTTTCTGTGGGCAGAAAATCACAGCAGATTTAAGGAGGCCGTGTTTCTGCTCCTAATCAGCCAAATGAAATAAATCTCCTCACAAATCAGAGAAACGGGAAAACTGGAAATGAATCCAAACGCCGAGTCGTTTTTCTGCCGGACGTTTCCATATTTATCGACGCTTCGCTTTCCGTTTCATTTCCTGTTTGTCCAGTTTCTCTTCCTCTGATTTTTCTGATTTGATTAATAATCCTGTGGTGCCTCAGACCTGCAGCATGGGGGAGACGCCCCAGTGCATGCTGGGACATTAAAACATGGAATCATTTTATTTTATTCATTACACTGGGACAGAATTTTAAAAAATATTTAAAAACTTTTCTTTTAATACAGCAAATGTTCAAAAATCTTCTACAAGTTTTGGATTTGATTTTTCCTGTCCATATTTTACTGGATGATAAATTATCCCAGTAATTATTGTGATAAAATGTTGATCAGTATATCATTTTTAAGTGATAAACTGACAACTGCATAATTTTGTAAAGACTCTGGAACTGGAAGATATTTCAAATATCCAAAATAAAACACAATCAGCAAACACAGTTAATAAAATAAAACTAGTTATTAACTCAGACTGAAAATGATTGAGCTGATTTTAATTTATCATGTGATTAATTGTTTATTACAACAGGTTTAAATATCTGCCAGAAAAACACTGGACAGCTTTACTTACTAGATTTTAGTTTTTTCTTTTCTTTTGATTTTGGCCCAAAGGACAAAAAGTTTGGACACCCCTGGGCCTCCTGCACTGCAAAACACAAAATCCTACCAAGTATTTTATCCAGTTTCTGGTGCAAACATCTCAGAATCTCAAATAAGACAAAACTAACTTACAAGAAACTTTTCAGCAAGATGCAGAAGTTTGTTTTAATTCCTTAATGTGGATGAAAACGTTCTTGTTTTACTGATAAACTGGAACCTTTTATAATCAGTATTAAAGTATCACTGAAAACAAGCTTCAGAAAAGTTTCGTCTCATCTGAACTGTAACTTCATTTTTACATTAGAAACCAGATGAAATGACTTGGTCAGATTTTGTGTTTTTGCAGTGAGTTTTGTTCTGGAAGGTTCTGCTGCTTAAGAGTTTAAAACCCGATTCCCCCGTGTGTGTGTGTGTGTGTGTTATATGCAAATGAGCTGCTTTGCATATAAAATGCTTCGGCTCCAGAGGGAATCGGAGGTGGAATGAGATCTGAGCTGATGAAGAGGAGAAACACATAAATCAAATTATATCGCTGCAGAATGATTGTTTACACTTTATAAATACATATTTATATTATTGTGATATAATTTGGGGAAACGGCTCCTCTGTTTGAGAATTTACAGATTATTATTTCTATTTTTAACATTAACATTTTTCATGTTCGTATTTTTGTTCATCAGATTTATCAGACCAGTGGAGGTCAGAGTTCACAGTGAAAGTTTGGAATAATGTTTCACATTTGGTAACTATTAAAGAGTTTAAACATCAATTAAAACTTTATTATTATAGAATTATAATTGTCACTTTTTCATTGTTGCATATTTTACTCAGATTTCCAAGAATATTTTGTGTTTTAGTTGTTTGGGTTCTACTAAAACTCATCAGGGTTCCTGCACTATTATTATTATTATTATATTTTTAATCAACTCACGAAGGAGGAGTAGACCAGAGCCACGACTCCAGCTGCCGTCTCACTGATGAAGATGATGAGGACGATGGAGAAGAGCTGCAGGATGCAGACATCAGAGGTCAAAGTTCAGACCTGCTGACCCCAGGTCACCCCCCCACTCACAGTCAGCAGCAGACACTTGCTCTCCCAGTGAGCTGCACATCCTCCCAGTGCTCCCAGCAGCACCAGTGTGGTTCCCATGGCGATGCAGAGGAGGCCGATGTTGACGAAGCGCAGCAGCTGGTTGGAGAACGGCCCCAGCAGGTGGAGGAAGGGGCCGCCGCCCGCCGTCACCCAGGTTCCCATGGCAACCAGAGAGAGGCCGCTCAGCTGCAGGACCAACACAGCATGATGGGAAAACTGGAACCAGACTGGGAAAACTGGAAGGAACCAACTAACCATTCAAACAAGGAACAGAGCGACAACTAACTGTTCAAGTAACCAACTAACTAACATGTCAACATAAACTAACCACAAACCAATTAAACAACCAAATATCAGCAAAACAATAAAGACATCCACTAAATAACCAACTGACCAATAAAACCAACTGAAAAGTTTCCCCAGCCTCCAGTGGTCTGACTAATCTCAGCCCATCGGACCTCAGAACCGACCCACTGAACTTTTTCTTTCTCAGCTTCTGATGCATCAACTATTCAAAATCTTCATAATCCAACCAGATAAAAAAACATTCATTTACTTTTGATCTGATTTTTGTCCAACTATCAATTTATTGCAGAGTTTGAAAATAATCTACCATTTCAAACCAAAAGGTTTACAGAAATATTTTATATTCAGATGTTGATGTTTTGGGCCTTTAAACAAAAATCTGCTGGTTAAAATCATGAATATTATTTTTATTTTAGTCTAAAATATTACGACTGGTCCAGCACGTCGCCTCCTCAGTGAGCTCCATCAGAGTCCAGCCGGTTCTGATCCAAACGGCCGACATCCAGCCCACAACGATCCGGTGAAACGGAGCAGAACCAGAACCTGAGAGGCAACGAGCCGGAAAGCAGAACCCGAGGAATCGTACTCACAAGCAGCAGCAGGTGGAGGAGGGGCATCGTCTGCCTGGCGGAGCGAATCATTTTATTCTGCAGAGTTTAGAGCAGCTGAACCAGATCCACCCGAGAAACGACTCTGCAGGTCAGAATCCACCTGCAGGAGATGAAGAGACGGGGAGGGGCCCCGGGAGACGGGGAGGGGCCCCGGGAGACGGGGAGGGGCCCCGGGAGACGGGCAGGGGCCCCGGGAGACGGGGAGGGGCCCCGGGAGACAGGGAGGGGATGTGTGTAGGATTATTATTATTATTATTATTATTATTGTTGTTGTTATTATTATTATTATTGTTGTTGTTATTATTATTATTATTGTTGTTGTTATTATTATTGTTGTTGTTGTTATTATTATTATTGTTGTTGTTATTATTATTATTGTTGTTGTTATTATTATTATTATTGTTGTTGTTATTATTATTGTTAACACGTTACCTGAGTTAATTTTCTGGTTCGTTTGGTTTCCATGTGAACGACGCCCTGCTTGGCTCTGACTTTTTCACGTCTCTGGTCAATAATAAATATTTATTATCGACTATAAGAGGCAGCAGCAGAATAATCATTCAATATTTTAAGAAGGTTTCAGGCTCATGTCTGAAAAACTAGAAATTATGCCAGTAATCTTGTTGATTTTATGTGACTAAAATGAGGTCAAGTTCTTTAGAAACATTTCAACAGTAAATTTTATCAGGTAAAATATTTGAGAACCAGTTATCATATCTGATTATTAATCCATCGTTGTTTCTGATCTGAAAGACGACTTCAAACTATTTCAGATGAAAATCTGACATGAAACAAGTTTAGATTTTTCTTCACTGTTTTCTTTCATGTTTCTTTAATCTTTAATCTTCATCCTGAGATTAAATGCAGTTTTGATGCAACAAAAACTTTATCACAAAGTTTTAATCTAAATGGATAGATGATGATTTAACTTTTCTTGATCATCTGGACTGAACAATTTTTACTTGAAATGTCTGTAATGCATGTATAGTTAAAGAAAACTTTCAAATTTAATTCAAAGTTAATTAGTTTTAAAATAAACATCACTAAGGTTGTTGTATTTTAGCATGTCTGAAAAATTAAATAAAAGTGAGATTAACCCCAGAATATTTCAGTGAAGTAAATAAAATATAAATTAATTTAAAGCACAGGCTTCTGCTCTCAGAAACACATCAGGGTTATTTTGAAATAATTGTCTCTGCTGGAGTTTCAGCTCCTCTTTGTTTCTTCCTTTGTTCCTCTGCGCACTGCAGTGTCTCATCCCGGCCACCAGAGGGGGCTGGAGACCCGCAGCTGCTCTAAGTGCAGCTCATGTGTTTCTCTTTGTTTGGTGTGAAAGAGGTTTTTGTGAACGACTTTGATGGTAACGGGAGTTTCTGGTTTGACTCTGTAAATATTTCAGTTTTATTTCTGATCCTGAATGAAACTGGTTTCATTCTAAATCACCGCGACTGAGAATCAGTGATCCGGTGAGCAGCTTCTCACAGATCCTCTGCAGCTGATCATTCATTTGTGACAATTCAAGTTACAAAAATAAAATTTAGTGGAAAAACAGCAATTAAAGAATGTTTTTTTTAAGTTTTTGCAGTAGGATGCAGTGGTTTTTCTTCTGTATCAAAATTCCGTGTTTTGCAATGGAGACACTTTAGCCAAAGACCAGTGGTGGGAAGTAACGTTCGTTACTTCCCACCACTGGTCTTTGGCTTTCATGCGAAGTACATCACCGCATGATGTACTTGTACAGTAATGAAGTACAAGTACTTCGTTATAGTAACGAACTGTAGTTTTTCATGTATCTGTACTTTACTTAAGTATATTTAATAATGGATACTTTCTACTTCACTACATTTCTACAAAACTGTCGCGTTACTCGTTACATCCAAGTCGCGTTGCTCTTTTTTTTAATTAAAATGTGAAGTTCAGGGTCTTAAGGTAGCGCCGTAAAATCCAAGCAACAACGTGACTTAGTGTCTGTTGTCACCCATCGTTCATGCTGTCAGGACAGGAGACCAGATGTTTCCATCCCTGAAATTATGATGCATAGAATCACATGTCTAAGTCTAAACTATGTTACAGAGTAAACATAATAAAAAGCTGCTTTATCTGTGGCATTGTTCATTAAAATGGGACATTTCTATGTATTAAAATTAAATACATTTTTGTCTGTGTATTTGTACTTTTACTTAAGTACATTTTTTGAGTACTTTCTCCACTGCATACAGCAGCACACTGCGCCACGATGGACACTTTTTTTTTTTAATTGCCTGTGTTCATCCTCACTAACATGTTCAGCCTTGGATTTGCGTCTTCCTTCTCATGTCTGGATCTTTATGAGGTTTTACTTCTAAGGACGGTGGCGTATCGGGCTGGGGACGTTTCAAAAAGACGCGGGTGGATAGCAGCTCACCGCGGCTGCGTAGTGTCTGTTTCTAGGCAACCATGATAACAGCGTTGGCCTGTAGCGTTCTGGGGAGAGTGTCACAGAAGATCAGATCCAAATTCTGCCCCTCATAATTGGGAGATCTCACACATACAAGAAATGAGTTCCTCACACAGAGAAATTCAAGTCTCATTCATTCATTCATTCATTCATTCATTCAGCCTAGTGTTAGTTCACACACGCACACATTTTCGACCTATCATTCAGAATAGTGTGTCTGTATGCTTTGTGTGCAATATTAGTCTCTTATGTATGTCAGAGAAATTGTATGTGTGTGATATGTGAATAGTGTATATGTGTAATTTTAATATAGTGTGTGTGTGTGTGTGTGTGTGTGTACAGGTCTTTAGTAGTGTGTGAGAGACAAAACATGGTTTTTGTCCTAATTGGCTCCTCATACTACACTACTTTTCTTGAATAGTCTGAAAAACCGGTGCACCCGGAGAAAAATGTTCCTTCCCATTTACAGTGTGTTAAAGAAAAAAACAATGTTCAGTACAGGGTTAATTAATGAGTGAATCTAAATTTGGTTGATCTGAACAGTTGACTTGGCAGGTGGTCATTTTCTTGTATGGAGAAAACTCCAGTTTTCTCTTGTATGGAGAAAACTCCAGTTTTCTCTTGTATGGAGAAAACTCCAGTTTTCTCTTGTATGGAGAGGCCAGATTGTCTCTCCATGAATGTAAGATGTTACATTTTGTGATATGCTGAATTAAAAGCCCCGCTGGGCTCCGAGGGTTAAAGCCCGGCCACCAGGTGTAAATGCCTCTTGGATCTTAAACTCACACCTCATAATATTCTGTTGCCTTTAATCGATAATTCGGGAACGTTACTGTTCCCATCTGTAGTGGCTTTCCTGCCAGGTTGCCCGTTGCCCGTTTTCCCGCTCGGTTTCTGGGAGAAATACTGCCTGCCCGCTGGTTTAAAAGGTGGCATTTTAGGCTTCGGTTTTGGCTCTGGCTTATACTCCAACTGTCCGGGTGTTGTGAAGTCGTCTTTAAAGTCTGGCTGTATCTTGCCTTCACCAAGAATCAAAATTCTTTGATTGCTAATTGACTGTGTTTTGGGTGTCTGCAGGGTTATTTTGTCAGTGGTGGACGGTAGAAGTTCGAGTGTTTTATTGGTGGTTTGTGTCTCAAATTTGCTTTGAACTTTAGGCCCTTCCAAAACAATATCATCTCCTACCTTAGCCACTTTGTTCTTCATGGATTCCTTAAAATTCTCGTGTTTCATCCTCTCACTGAGGTACAGCTCTCTCAATTTCGATCCTTGCTTGGTAACTTCTTTGATGTGTTGTTGATCCTTCTCCCTGCTTTTGGTTAGAACCTTTATTTGACCATTTAAGGATCGATTTTCTTTCCTCAGGTCTCTAATTATAAAATCAGACACTGCGTGGTCAAAACCTTTTTTCACAACCACTGCCTCTCTCTCCTGTTTAGCCTGTATCTCCAGGAGCTTGCTCACCTGGCGATCTTTTTTCAACAGCCGGTTTACTAATTCCTTGTTTCGCTCTTTCTCCTCAGCTAATGCGCCGGAAGTTAGATCGATCCTTGCTTTAAACTCCAGCTTGGTTCTATCTATGGCTTCCTCCATTGGAGTTTTTTTAAGTTTCTTCTCAATAGCTTTTCTTTCCTTCTCTCCGTCTTTCAGCTGCATTTCCAGAGTTCTTATCTTGCTCTCAAGAAGTCTGGACTTCTCCTTTTCATTGAAAATGTCAGTGTTCTTCATGCCGATTTTGTTATTTTTCCGGGACACCTCAATCTCAAGTTTTTTCACTTCATTCTGATACTTTTCAATCTTCATTTTGCATGCTGGGATTAGAGACAT
>NW_006800179.1:25882-36658 GCF_000485575.1 Poecilia formosa
AGAGACCAATTTAGGTCTTTGGTGATTGAATCGATTTTCTCCTGTAAAAGCCCGATTTGCTTATGAGCATTTTCCAAATCCTGCTGTCTTGTGCTCTCCTTGATTAATGTTCCAGCTCTTTCCCTAAACCTGTTTAGCCAGTCCAGAACCAAGACAACCAGCTCGTCTCTAGTCATTTGTCTAATTTGTGACTTTGTTAACAAATCGCTGTCAGTTGACAACATGTTGATGGTCCGAGCGTCGTATCGAAAAATCTACGAAACAAAAGCAATATTAAATCCAAGACGGAAAAAACGTACTTCGTGTGACTTTAATTCAGATGCAGTACATTCAAGTGTTATGTCTTTTGTGACATCATAACACTGTGACATCATCAGATTCCATCATAGGGATAATTTGATGCTGCTATGTTGCTAGGCAACATCAAAGCCAGCTGCAGTAAAACCTAAAAGACAGTTACAACTCTAGCTGTAGGATTTAGGAATGTTGTATACACAAATATCACAATTAAGTAATTATTAGCTTTATTATTTTCCTTGTCTAATCAAGGAATGATTCTTTTTAATTGAATTTGAATCAGTGACGTATTATGCAGTGTGAGGGTTCTTACACAAACCAGGCAGAGAGACGCTGAATGGAACTGACAAATAATCTTAATTTATTACAAAAAAGTTCAAAAATAATTAAACAATAAGGAACTGGGCCCAAAAACTGAGGTCAACATAACAAACTACAACTCAGGTGGTAACACAAAGAACTCAAGCTCAAAACTGACCTAACAAGACATGAGGGGAATTTAAATAGTGGCTGATCAGACCACGGCTGACACACAAGGGCTAATTAAACATACAAAAACTTAAACAAATACTGGTCAATACAATACCAAATCTTTAAATTAAACAAACATTAGAATGAAACATTAAAGAAATAGTCAAATTAAACTGAAGAAAACCAAATTTCCTCGTCCCCTGGCAAACGGATGGAACGGCCCGCGGAGGAGGTTTGCCAGCTGGACGTCGATCAGCCGGAGCTCTTCTGGACCCTCCAGCAGCTCCAAAGGAAACTGGTAACTCAAGCAAATACATTAATTTGTTGCTTTTAACAAAAATATAAAGAACTGACAAGTAAAGTTAACTAAATGTGTGCACTGCAAACAGTTAGCTCAAAAGTCAAGCTAATTAAAATAATTTTCAAAAATAAAAATCTAAACTATTCACTAATTAATGTCTAAATTAATATTAAGGATGAACAAAACAAACAGTTTCCATTCAGGTCTGTGTGACAGTAGCTGTCACATGCAGATATATTTTTTATTTTTGACTTTTCTTTACGTTTCTGTGCCTGTTGAGTCTCTGTGTTGTCCTGTCTACCTCTATGATTGCTCCCAGCTGTGTCTCGTTCCCCTGATTATCCTGTGTATTTAATCCCGTCCTTTTAACTCATGTAAAGCACTTTGAATTGCCTTGTTCCTCAAAATATGCAATATAAATAAAATTACTTTACCTTTTTGCACTTATTGCATTTCCGTCATTTTATTTTGTATAATACATGATTGACTTTCGGCTTTTAACTTGATGCTTTTATTTTGATAAGACAGCTGCCTTTGTGTATAATATAGAACAGCAGCTTAACAACAGAACGGAAGTCATGTTGCACAGAGTTAGTAAAACTGATCTTATTTGTTTGTTTTGTAAACAAGGATATTCTTTTATTGATTGATTGGAATAAATTTGCTTTATTGTATAGGAATACTGATTTGGGTTTTGAATAAGAGTCGATATTTTAGTGGTGAAGGTTATTTTTAGTTGGTACATCACGGTTGTCAGAGCGTGTTCTGTAGCTTCCACTGTCCTTTAGTGTTTGAGCAGCTCTTACAATGAAACTCTGGGTTTACTTCCAATAAACCTCACTGTTCACCAGGAAAGCCAGAATCCTTCATTTGAGGCGGTCTGCTACATTTAGTATTTTGTAAATTACTCTCCTATTTTCACCACTGTATTTTCCATGAGATCACCAATAAATATCAGCAACATTGAAAATATGGTTAAATGCAGTTGCTGTGTGCAGCTCAGTGATATAAATGACATTATTTTTGTTGAGTTAATGGCGTCCTGAAGAAACCTGTGTCAAATAGAAACGTTTTTCATTAGTGATGAAGGCTCTGTCATCAAGTCTCAGCCATAAACTACCTAAAAAAGTTTTTTTATTATCATTTTTGTGGTTAACGCAGTAGAACCAAGAAATATTGCGATAAAACTCAAAATAACCCAGTAACAGTCTAACCAGCTTGCCCTTCTGAAGACCAACGTCTTCAGAAGGGCAAAAATATTTAGTGTAATTTTATTTAGATGTGAATGAAAAGATAGAAAATAAACTATGTGTTCCCCGTTTAACAGACTTTATTCAATATATTTTTCTATAACGGTATGATTTGTGTTAAAGTGCCTTCTGAAAACCCTAAGGGAACAGTTCCCTTACTGTTGGCTTCATTAAAATTCAGACTAGTCACAAACAGTCATTGATAACATCCAGTACACACATAACAGTATTATATATGCAATTGTGCTGTTCACATATGGTCCCTAATTACCATAAATATGCTGTTAACATATATCTTATATAATACACATCCATTTACAATGGAAGACAGAAAAACCAACCGTCGTACGAGATATTCCACTTGGCCCCTGCAACACTGAGAATATCAGTAATATGTATTAAAATGAATCCACTATACAACGGTAAATGCATTCGGTCAGATGCATAACTTTCTCCCCAGTGTCCAGAGGAGAGCACATTCTCACAGCCTTGTGCTTCTTGCTAAAACAGGCCTGGCACAACGGCCAGAGGATCAAATGGATTCATTCTTAATCTCAGAACATTCAGGCCAACCACTCATTCACAGAAATCAACAAATAATAGAAATTGCATTATGCCTCAATAACTTTTTTTTTTACATTTAATTTTTACAAACATCTAGACTCTATAAGAGGTTTCACACAAGAGAAATGGATGCTCTGGTCCTGGTTCTCTTTCTTTGGCAGAAAACGCCACTATATAAATAAACTTTATTTTACAAACGTATTACAACGTAATGCAGAGAAAGACGACGCCACATTGAAATAAATGAATCTGCAAATGCTGGAAGCTAAATGAATATGTTCTTATATGTGTGAATATTCACTCTATTGATGTTTAAACTCACTTGTTGGGATCGCGCGAGTTCTGGGAACAAATACGAGCCAGAGCTAAACTAAACAGGTTTTCACAAGAGCTTGTTGTCACGAGGGAAGACGTTGCAGAATGTAATAAAAACATGCTTTATCTGTGGCATTGCTCATTAAAATGGCACATTTCTAATGTATTACAGTTAAATACGATCGGTTCACTTAATGACACTGTATTAGCGATTCAATGTCGCTAATACATTAGCGACATTGTACAAAGTACTTTTAAAGTACTTTTAAAAGTACTTACTTTTAAAAGTAAAAGTAAGTACTTTTACTTTTAATACTTAAGTATTTTTAGAAGCCAGTACTTTTTTACTTTTACTTAAGTACATTTTTTTAGTACTTTCTCCACCACTGATGCTGTTCTATTTGATGCTGTTCTATTTGATGCTGTTCTATTTGATGCTGTTCTATTTGATGCTGTGCTACTTCACGCTATGCTACGCTAGTCAGTAAACGTTGGTTGTTTAACTGAATACAGTTTTGAAAACGGTTTCTACTCGATCAGTGCATAAATAATCACACTACAATGATTCGACCTTTTTGGATTTGGCACCTAAAAAACTGGCCAAAGAATGAAAAAAACAAAAACTACTACTATAGCAAAAAATAAAAAATATTTAACTAATATCAACTAAACTGTCGGTTTGTTCATATCATGTGTACATAGATTAGCGTTTACAACCATTATTGATAATCTCCTTGTTTGTTGATGGTTTCAGATTTATATTTTAAAATCGGGACATTATATATTAATTAACATTTACATGCAAATACATGAGATTCTAGCCAAGCAGCTAATTTCCTCCATAGTCTTAGTGGCAGGTTGATGTGCATTATGTTTAATAAAGAGGAGAAAAACCTGCACAAAAACAATTTTTCATAAAGGAGAAAATGGGAGCTAGGGAATTTGTAATCTATAATGTTCAGTAGTTTTCATTTTAAGTTGGTAAGTAAGTTATGTGGAGTTATGCTTAAAGACTTTTTTATTTAAGTAAGCCTATTCTGCCTCCACATGATTTTTATGATGTTGATTTTATCTATGATTTTATTTGCACTGTGTAGCACTTTGAGATTTTTGCTAATGAAAAGTGCAGTACAAATTAAATTTATTATTATTATTATTATTATTATTATAACCACATTAAAATTGTTGTATAAACTATGCTATGCTACACATGCTAATCATGTGACTAGAAAAGTTAGCTTGTGCCACTGTATCAAACAACGTACTGCTTGCTAAGCAGATCTGTGTTTTATTTTGGTAAATAGTTTTATTGAGTGTCGATTGTTATCAGACTGTAGTTTTAGCGTTTCATCAGCCTGGCCTCCTGCAGGAAAACAATCTAAAGATGGTAACGGCAGCAGAGGTCGGACGTCTCCCTCTGTTTGTGTCAGAGGTTTCTGCTGACTCGGCTCAGATCCATTTGTTCCCCAACAGAACCAGATGCGCCCGCCAGCCGGACCCGGCGTGTAAATGTAGAAACATGCTGGGCTTGTTGAAATTTCAAGCCGACATACGTCTCATTGTTAGCGAGAAGCATCATGACTGCAACATAAAGGGCAGATCATGTCCTGACGATGAGTCTGTCTGCTGAACAAAGGAAGCCGCCATGTTGGCTTCAGAGGCGTAAAAGCGGCAGCAGGTTGATGGTGACTGAACGCGGAGCGGGTCCAGACCTCCGGTCCTGCTGGTGGCAGGTTGACGAGTCTTTGGACAGCAGTGATAGGTTCACTCTGAGGGTTCGCCATGGAGCAGGAAGTCTCTGTTTCCGCTGAGCGGTGCGCCGCAAGGCGGGTCGGTTCCATGTTTACTCAGGAGAGCATTTCACTGGGTTTAACCCAAACAGGAGAGGCGGCTGGGATGTGATGCGTTCACTGACTGCTGTCATCTCCTCATCATCACTTCCAGACATTCTTTAGATTCTTCTGAATTCTGACGCTTGTTTCACATCAACTGCTTAAAAAGTTGGATGAGATGCGATAAGTCTGTTCAGCCTGCAGAGGCTTTGGAAGCTACTGGACACGTTTTAGTTCCCTGAATGGAAGCAGCAGAAATCGGATTCTTTAGGGATAAACGATGTGAGCTGTGTCCGTATTGTTCCTCCTCACACTGATCGGCAGTAACTCGTCTAACACGTTTCCGTGACTGAAGGTCCGTCTCGTGACCAGAAATGGTCTAATCAAATCCCCACAGGGCAGGTTAATGCCCACTAAGTCTCCTCCAGTGACAGCAGCTCAGATTTATTGCAGCTTTTTCAACGTGTAAATATGTTTTTTGGGCCGAACTGCTGCCTGCTCAGGTGTTTTAAGGTTTGATCAGAGCCTCTTTCAGAGGAAACTCGGCATTGCTCAGCTGGGAGGTTGTTTGTTCAGAAAAGGTGTTGTTGCTTGGTGAGGGATTTTCCTTAAGCCTCCCGGTGGGGCCATCGCCTGGCCCGACTCTGTCGTAACCTGACATCTGTCTTCAAAGCTTTGCTGCTGATGCACCTTTAGCTTCCTGAGAGCAGCAGGGGGTCGGCTCTCTCTGCCTGAAGCGTCCTGGTGGGCTGCAGAGCGGGATAAGACAGGAAGGGTGAGGGGAGATGATCACCATTAACAGGGGACTGTCTGGGGTCGTCCATGATTTTATTAGATGATAAGGAATGGTTCAAGGTGGCAGAGGTTGTTTTTCCTTTTGTTCTGGAAACTTGTGATCATTTTACGAGCTGTAGCTCTGCCTCCTGCTAAAGATCCAGCTAATCTGGAAACAGAAACACTGAGATTCTTGTCTGAATTAGATTAGAAACAGGCTTCATGACCTGAACCTGCGCAATGAAGGTTTGAGTCTTTGTTCTAATTTTAATCCGATGAAAGAAACTCGGTGTGTGATCGACAAACTGTTCAAGGATGAGCTTAGCAGCCAGTGACGTTAGTGGATTATTAGGGGATGTTAACGACTCATAGCAATCTGTTAGCTTTAGCATCATGACAGCCACATGCAGTGGTGGGAAGCCCTGACTATTAGTCAGTTCTGCTAATGCTAACGCGCTAATCATAAACATTATTTCTGCTAACGCTAACGCAGTATACCATCGTGGCAGTTAGCAGAAGCTAAAGAGCTAAATTCAACCCTTGAAACACACCATATCATATGTAGCTTAAAAGAATCAAATGCATTACTAGTATCTCTTTCAGCCTTTATTTCACCATGTGGGGGCGCTGCACCAAGAACCAGTGGAGCAGAGCAGCTTCCTGCTTCACCAAATGGAAACTAATCTAATCCTAATGGATGGAGGCGTCAGATTTTAGCGGTTGGAAGATTTCTCTTTGGCTAAAGACCAGGAGCCATTTCTCCTGCTAGCGCTAGGCTAGCATGTTAGCTCTGGTTGCATTTACCCAGAATGCCCTGCGCTGTAGTTCACTTCCTGCTTTTGGAGCGCTCTCTGGTCCGCCTGGTGTTCACATATGAAACTGAACCAGAGTTCATTTCAGCTGAACCCACACCAAGTTTGGAGGACCAGAGGTCAGAGGTCAATTCATGTCTCACCAACCAAACCAGACTTTGACTAGACAGACTGAAAACCAGAGTGATTGTTTCTCCAACTGTTAATTGGAGCTGAGAAGTTTATCTCAGGTGATCGTTGCCGCCTGCTGCTCTCACTTTGCCTGGACATTTTCTAATTAATTATTCTATGATGATTTTTATGTTGTTTTGAAAGGAAATGAGTCTCTCAATAGTTGCTTTAATGTTTGTTTCCTGCATCATCCACCTGTAGGTCCCAGCTACTGTTTGGAGACCACAGCCTTCAGAATAAAAGTCTCCTTCAGCAGTAATGCTGCTGCATTGAGCCAGCGCTGCAGCGTCTCTGATGGTCATGGACTGAACCTGGTTTTGTCTGCAGAGACGCTGCTGATGGTTTCGTGGCTCCACCGCTCAGCTGTGACGGACGCCGAGTGAACCTGGAAACCTCGTCCTGCTTCACATTGTTCTGGTTTCTCCCTGACTGGAGGAACAAAACGCTGAGTGAAAAACAGATTCTGGACTGGATGACATTTACCTGAATCCTGTAAACAGATTCACAGATCTGAGTGTTTTTTTTTTTTTTGAGAGCTGGAAAATAAAAATCTGTCATAAATGGAGAAAACCAAAACCATGAACCTTTCATTTCCAGTAATGTTTAATATTTAGCTCAATGCGACTACAGCTGGTTGACGTCTGGTGAGAATGTTGTGCTTGGAATGAAAAACTTTCAATGAAGCAGAAAATTAAACTTTGATGTAATCTGTAAGTTTAATCTGGAGGTAAAACATCTGGATCGAGTTTCAGATGGAGGAGTTTGGGATTGTTACGGTGCCTGATCCTGATCCAAATATCCCGCTCCGGTTTCCTTTCTTCCCTGCCCAACAGCGGGAACAAAGGATCCGGTTCACAACAGGCTGCAGCACCTGCACCTGCCAGCAGGGGGCGCTGTGGGATGTTTCTCCATAGAGAACAAAGGACCGAGCTGAGCATCAGAGCCTGGATGCTGCGGGGAGAACAAAGAGCAGCAGACTCTTCCTCCTTCCTGCTGAATCTCTTTAAGATGAAACAATCAGACAACAGAAGAAGAAGAAGAAGAAGAAGAAGTCTTTCTTTCCTCTAGTTTCTCTTTATTCTGTTTGTTTCCCTTTTTTAAAGTGAAGAAATGTTTTTCTGCTGCTCTGAGGATTTGAAAACTTCCTGACGGTTTGTTGTTCAGATCGGATCCTTAAGTCAATAATTCATCAATATTGATGAAAAGTTTTGGCTCCACTGGCAGATTATTTCACTTATAACATGAAAAATGTCATGTTACATTTCTCCTGTTTTCTCTTTGTCTCTGAGGAGTTTTTTGACTCTCGGCCACATTGAAGCGAGCCTCAGCAGTCAGGGCTCAAAATGATCCATTATTAACATTAATATGTCATAAATATGGAGACTGTCATCACAACATGCCTGCAGGACAGAGCGGAGTTATACATTATGCAGAGAAACGGCAATAATGTGGCATTAATTCAGGGCTGGATGATGCAGACTCTACTGACGGTTTAATTCAGTCTGGACAGTTTGAATCTTCACTGCAAACATTTATTTTATTGAATATTTTATCTTACATAAATTTGTTGATTCAAATTGAGATTCTACAAACTATTCTCAAAATTTTAATTTTTAAAGACAATATTTTCAAACGTTTATATCAAGATTTTAGACTTTATTAGACTCAAACATTTTGCAGAGTGAAAACTTTTTCCTTTTTGACGTCTTTTAGGACATTAGATTACATTTTTTAGAAAAGTTTTTATTAACCTCAAAGTTATCTTTCAGAATTTTTCCAATGTCTTTCAGGAATAATTTTCTTTTTGTCATCTTTTACACCTCTGAAGCCACTGAGCAGCTTCCTTCTCCACCAGATGGGAACTAAATGATTTTAGTGTTGAAGGATTTCTCTTTAGTCCAGTGGTTTTATTCTCTCCCTGGTGGAAACAACCTGTTCAGCTTGTCAATGTTCCTCTTCGGCCTCTAATCAGCATCATTTGGTCCAGGTGTGTTAAACCAGGGAGAGAACTGAAACATGCAGGATCCCGGGCCTCCAGGACCTTTGGACACCCCTGATTTAGTCTTTGGCTAAACACCAGGAGCCATTTCTGCTGCTAGCGCTAGGCTAGCATGTTAGCTTTGGTTGGATTTACCCAGAATGCCCTGCGCTGTAGTCCACTTCCTGCTTTTGGAGCGGTCTCCAGTCCACTTGGCGTTCACATTCAAACCGAACCAGAGTTCACTTCAACCGAACCCAGACGAGGTTTGGAGGACCAGAGGTCAGAGGTCAGAGGTCGCTTCGCGTTCACACCTCATTAACTGGACCAGAGTTTATAGACAAACAGACCCCAGTCAGTGACTGGAGTCGGGTTAAGGTGGACTGAACTGTTCTGGATCTTTTGCTGTGATGTGAAACGGGTTCAGCTGTTTGGTGAAACGTCTGCCGGTTTCCTCCATGAGCCAGTAAACCTGCAGGACAGGGAGGACCTGCTGCTCATGGAGCCCCGTTAATAAAAGATCCGACACCTTCGGCGGGTTTTTAATTGGCTGCGGAGCCTCTCCCCAAATCTCCACGCACTGCTGAGCTGTTTGGACCTGGACACCTGTTGGGCCGCCTCGTCTGCATCGCGGTGGGTTTGCTGTGCTGAACGTTCCTGGCTCTGCAGAACTCACTGGGCCACAGATGAATCATTTAAAAGCTTCCATATGAAATTAGACGTGACCTTGCAGTACAAAGACTTAGAAAGAGTCTAATTTTCTCTCAGAGCTCCCATTTGATGGGAATCTGCCTGGAAGGGGTTCAGATGTAGAAACATCGCCGCCCCCCGTGGTCCTCTATGTTCTCTGCAGAGTGAGGAAATAATGCATGAAGAGCAGCAGTAAGCAGATGGGCCAGCGGGTTGGAAACAGCGATCCGCTGCAGAGGAGGGATTATCCTGATGGCTGCTGCTGAACGGGCCGGAAAGGCAGGAGGAAGGAGGTCAGAGCGAAACGTTGCTGCTTCGCTGCAGGACTTCAGCGCTTAGCGAGAAAACACAAACAGATTCCTGCTCAATTTTTAATTTATTCTACCAAAACCTAAAACAGGAAATCATCAGGAGGCTGATTCATGTCAGGAATATTCCCAGCAATAATCCACAAACAAAAACCTCTTCAGAGATGAACTGATTCCTGCCTGGTTCACGGAGCAGCAGCATCATGCTGACCTTTGACCCGAGCTTAAGGTCCCTCCGATCGTCATAATGGCGCTAAAGCTAACCTTTAGCTGAGCTAAGAGTCATTTAATGTGATCAGAAGGACATCAGGACCAGTCAGGGATAAAATCAAAGATATTCAGCTTGTTTCACTGCAGCGTCTGCACTTCCTGCAGGGTTGCCAGATCTGACTTTATTATATTCTCACCAGAACCAGATCAAACTGGGACTGCAAAGGAATTTGGCTTTTACTGGTGATATGTATGTATATATAAATATATATATATACACACATATATGTGATATGTTCTTAACTCATGATGTTGCTCTGAGATTTCTGCTTCTAGTGATATTTAATAACCAGTAATGATTCATCGATTGAGATTTTCATTCTCAACACTAATCATTGATGATGTCAGATTCTAGAGATTTCAAAATAAAATAACTAATAAGTACAATAATAACATTTTATTAACATTTTCGTCTATTTCGCCACAAAATGATAACTATTTAGGAAGAATTTTACTCTGAAACTTTTCTAAAAATGCAGCAAATGTTCTGAAAAGCAGCCCAGATTTTAACGACCCACCCAAAGCTGCTCTCATGTTCGGAAGCAACCCAACCTGGCAACGCCGGTTCCCCAGAGGCAGCCTGGAGAAAACATGGAGGGGAAACCAGAACAACGACGTGAAGCAGCAGGAGGTCTGGCTTTTTGGTGAGTTTTCTCTTCTTATTGTTCTCATTCTGTCACCGTTCCTCTGTTTGACCTCTGGTTGGGTTTCTGTGACCAAACTTCTCTGCTTTGGTTTCATCT
>NW_006800179.1:37284-45263 GCF_000485575.1 Poecilia formosa
GCGTGCGTGCGTGCGTGCGTGTGTGTGATCAAAGCTGTGCAGCAGCTTCAGAAGCCCAGCTGGTGTCGGCCTGGTTTTCGCTCCGACCCTGAACACATCAGAGCTGGAAGCTTTTTGCTGCCAAAACTCTGCTCTGTTAGAAAAGAGGAGAAAGATTAATTTCTCTGAGGAAAAGTTTGTTTCTAAATAATAAGAGAAATGCAAATGTGAACATGAAGCCCCTTTTTTGACTTTGGTCTTTAAAAACTGAGAGTTGAATCTACGGAAAGCCACGAGGGCCACAATCCAGAAAAACATGTTAAAGGGAAAGCTGTATTCACACACTTAAAACAAACCAAAACAAAATCAGTTAAATGTGTTTAAGCAGCTTTGAGCTCGTTTCCATTTTGGGTCAGATCAAGATGAGAAATGTTCCCAAACGGCCGGTACTGCCAGAACGTATCTAAACACCCTAAAAAACTGATAAAATATTAATAAATATCTGTGTCTCATTCAATAACTTGTACTTAAAATGAGTTATTCGACATGTTTTCACTCTGATCAGTCCCTCCAGGATCTCCTCACTGTTTGTTTTGTATATTTCACAATCAGAATCACTGGTTTTGTGTTCCTCCCTGTTTATGTTTGACGGTAAATGTGACTTTTTGTTATTTGCCGTATCAATTAAATGTTCAGTTGAATTCAACCATGACAGTTATGTCTTTATGAGTAACATGGTGAGAATCTGACTGAAACATGAACATTTTAATAAATCTAAATATTCCACAGATAAACGCGCCGTTTTTCTGTCTGAATGGATTCATTTGTCTGCTGCTTCTTTGTTGTGTGAAATAAACCGTTCCTGTGGGAGTGTGGATGTGTCAGAGTGGATTGTTCCTTAATTAGCCTGGAAACGTTCTGCTGTTGGTTCTGATCCATTTGGACCTTCCATCCTCAGATTAACTCACAGCTTTCAACCGCAGCCAGAAATCTGCTGCTTTCCTCCAGGTTGGTCAAATCTTCCTCCACCAGCTGCTGCAGGAAACAATGGAGGCTTAAAAACCAGCTTTGGTTCTGCTTTGGTTCTGGTTCTGCTGTCAGGCTGTAAATGTGGATCTCTGTATTTCCTTAGCTTCACTCCCCCATAACGCTCCCTAATCCTCTGGGATATGGAAGAAGCTCCATGATTCGTTTTTCATTCCTCCATTTTTACATATTTTGAAAAATGACGGCCAAGAACTGGAGAATTTTCTGCATCTTCACTAAAACTCAGTGTTTCAGCTGTTTCGTAGTTTTCTGGAAGTTTGTTCCAGGTTTGTGGTGCATAGAAGCTGAATGCTGCTTCTCCATGTCTGGTTCTGGTTCTGGTTTGCAGAACCAGAAGAGCTGAGAGGTCTGGAAGGTCAATATAGGAAGGACTGACAGAACTTCCTGGTTCTCCATCGACTTTATCAGCAGGAAATAAATCAGTTTTAATCTGACGTTCTGCAGCCAGAGAAGGTGAATTATTGTTCTGGTGAAGTTCTGGATCCAGGAGCTTTTCCTGTTTTTCTGTTACAAATGATAGCTTCGTGTGTGTGTGTGTGTGTGTGGTCGCTGCTCACTTCAGCCAGCCGTATTGATTTCTGCTCTCAGAAGCTGGACGCATTAAGCTGGAGGAGGCTGCAGATCTGAGGCGATGAGGGATTATCTGAGGATAGAAAATAAATGATCATTCCTGCAGGAACGTGACGGATCATCCGCTCACGCCAACCTGAAGGCGATCAGACGAATCGGTTCATTAAGCTCCTTCAGGAAGGCAGCAGGATCAAAATGAGAGCAGTGGTCATTTAAGGGGGAATTGTCTCAGATAAAGCTGTGATGTCTGCTGGTGATGATGATGAAGATGTAGCAGAACCAGAACAATCACTGATTGGTCAGTTTTCTCTTACTGTAGATGTAGGAACCTCTACAGTCCAAACCCGGTTCTGATGTTACAGCTGTAAAATGTCGGCATGGTGACCCCAAAGTGATCTGGTTCTATGCTAGTAGTTGTTTGTAAAATTGGACATAAATGAACAGAAATGGTTGTTTAGCTGTTATAAGAGAAAAAAGTTACTTTTTAAAATCCATTTTCACCATGTTATTCATTCATTTATAAATGTTTAGCTCCCAATTAAATATTTCATTAGCAAGCTAATTGTGTAGCTCTGAGCTAGCTAATTATCTTGTTAACTCTGAGTTAGCCAAATATTTAGCTTACATACTAAATATTTACTTTATATGCAAAATGCCAAGTAACGGACCATCACTATCAAAATAAAAGCTGGGTTTTGCAAAACTGTGTATAACCTTCTGCTGGTGAGACTGATACTGCTTATTGTACATTTTCATATTACTCTAAACATTAGCTCTAAGCTAAATATTAGCTTAATATTGGCTACAAGCTATTAGTTAGCTTAGATTTAAATATTTATCCTGCTCACTAAACATTCAGTTTGGAGCTAAGTATTTAAATGGTAAACTAAATGTTTGACTTAATATTTAGTTTGAAACTGTCACATTTATAGCTGAATGAATGACATGGTGAAATTATGAAGCCTCATTTTTTTCTCTTATGATGGACTAAATATTGCTGTTCATTTTTCACTCCGGCTTTACAAGCGGCAGCATGTAGTAAGAGGCCAGTGTCAGAAATCACCTGCTGGACTTTTTTCAGATTATTATTGGATTAATTATTAAACTGAAGAAGTTTATTGTTTTCTTTTTAATCTGACATTCGTTCTGCTCCTGGTAGACACCCAGACCGTCCTCTCTCCAGACTTCAGGGTCTGGTCTAATTTTGGAGGTTTTCTTTTATACTGAGTGATTACTGGCTGATGATATCTTGGTCTACGGTGGACAAATTGGGCCAGATGTTGGAGGAGATGCCCTTCATCTCTGCTTCTCCTCCTCAGATACTCCTGGTTCTGCTGAACAGCAACACACAGACCTGTTTTTGATGCAATCTTCCTCTCATCCATCCAAACTCTATTACAGCTTGTGCAGGAATGCAGGGAGCGCTGGGACAAACGTGTTTATTGCTCCCATTTATCTGATCACCAGAAGAGCAGAACCAGAGACTCGGGTTGGACCCGGTTCACTATCAGCAGCTTCATCAGTAACAACCTGCCTTCGCAGCAGCAGACGTCCGATTTATTTGTTCTGTGACAAAAACAGAATGAAATATAATTTTTTTTTATTATTGTGATTGCAGATTCTAATTTCTACAAATATAAAAACTGCATTGAAATCAACCAAATGAGACTGAAACTTTGTGAGGCATGTTTTCATAATCCTTCGGTTCCAGATGTTTTCTGGTTTAGGTTCAGACGAACACGACTTTCGTAGCATGTCGGGTCTTCTTGAATGTTTTCTACTGTTTTCCTGTGAACCAGTGATCTTCAAAGTGTGGTTTGGGGGCAATTTGTGGCCTTCTGAATGATGTGGCTTGGCCCCTCAGAATACAATTTAAGAAGGGAGGAAATTAACAACTAGTTCCACATTTTTAAAGACAAATAAACATTTATATATTTACATACAAGACAAAGTATTTTATTAACAATGTTTCTGTTTTTATTGATTATAATTATAAATTATGATTTATAATTATAAATTATAAATTATAATTTATAATTATGAATTATAAATTATAATTATATATAATTTTATATTTATCAATTATAAACATTGATAAATAAAAACATTTATCAATGTTTTTATTGATAAATTATAATCAATAAAAACATTGATTATAATGTTTTTATATCAAACATTATAAGAGGAGAGGTTTTTCTCCTCTTCCAAAAAGGAGAAAAACCCTTAAAACAGTGTTAGAAAATATTTACCTGTCATTTAAGCAAATTTCCCAGATTTTTTTCCTACCAAAATCAGACTACTTTCCTTTATTAAAGTATCATCTATTTATTATATCATTGAAGGGATAAAAACAGCAAATTTATTTAAAAATAAATCTTTTCTTTAGTAATTAAGGAAAGTGGCTCTCAGGTGCTCTGAACCTGACAGCTTTGAGCCTGATGACAAAAAGTTTGGACAGCTCTGCTCTAAAGATTATGGTTTTTCTACCCTTGTAATTTACTTATTTTATTTTTTTGGTGGATTTTTATTTAATTATGAAACCTAAAAGTTGTTTAAAATTAGAAGTCAGACGTTACCTGATGAGGAAGCAGGAAGTTTTACAGATTAGGGTCCAGTGGAGGTTGGTTTTCATCCAGGCCATGACTGATGGACTCCATCTTGTGTTTTCTGGTTTCTTCCAGTTGTTTTTGAGGTTTCTGATATTTGGGTAGAGGAATCCAGTGGAGGTTTGTTGTGACTGATGGACTCCATCTTGTTTCCTCCAGATGTGTTTCTGACCCAGAGAGTTGCTTCCTGTTGACGTTCTGCTGATTCTTCTCTGTATTGAAGGTTTCTGGCTCTGACAGAATAAATTGTGACGCTTAAACTCTCCACCAGCTGCAGCTCCTCCGTCTCTCTGCTCCTTCCTGCCTGTTTCTGCATTCCTGTCAGAAGATGAAGCTGTGATCTGGGCCCAGCATGGAGCCGTGATAATGATCTGCACCATGGAGACGCAGCGCCGGACGCAGCAGGAGGCTGAGAGGAGATGGAGGAGATGAAAGTGGATCTCAGGATGACGGAGAAGTCGCTCCACTTCAAAAACTGGACTCCATTTTCTCCTCGCCTCGTCTTCAGGCTGTAAATGATGCAACACATCTTCAATGTGAGATGGAGAACTTCTCTGTTTATCTCACTTTATGTCACTCAGATGTAGTGGAGGAGAACTGGGCTGGAAAGGTTCTGCTGCTCCAAATGGACCTTCTTCATCATTTGGTTTCCAGGTTCTGGAACATCTGACCTGATCCGGTTCAGAGCAGCAGGTTGATTTTATTCTCCGACCTGTTTTCCTGAGAAAAACCCAGTTAGATCAGCAAAGACCTGGTGGCAAAACATCAGACTGTTTCAGACTGTCAGTCGGTTCCAGCAGTCACCACCAGAACCGGGACACAGGAGACTGAGTGGACCTGAACAACAGAACCTCCTGGTTCTGGTCCCAGAGACCAAAAATAGTTAGGATGGAGGCGAACATAATGGTCCGGATCCACGCTGGTTGTCTTGTTTCCTGACTGGTGGTATTGTCAGGAGCACGTTACTTTAATTAGACCCCTTTTTCAGTAACAAGTATTCCATTTCAACCCAGTAATCGGATTACAGTTACTCATCCAAGCTTTTTTTACGCATGCGCACTGAGTTTCAAAGAACCTCGCAGTGACTAGTGCTGAGGCGAGGGCATTACACCTTTTCGATGTGTAAACGAACAATGTAATTAGAATGTCTTCATGTAAATTTGTTAACAGAAATAGGGGGAAAATCCATTTTCATTGGATCATTGTCATGCAAATAAATTCTTAGAAGTTTTGTCTTTGGTGCAGAAGCAGCTCGGTGAACCTCAGCCTCGCCACCATCTTGTTTCTAGAGACAAGAGGCTTTCTTCTTCAACACTTCTGGTTCAGTGTCATGACCTGTAGCTAATCTTTTTTCAGCTGCTGTTGTTTTGATTCATGATGTAAAGATGTTTGATGTTTTGAGCTGGATCTGTGGAGTTCACCGCTAGCGGCTCTGCATCAGCTGGGAAGTTTCTCCAGCTGTCGGATCTCAGAGGAAACCTTGTTACAGTATCAGAAAACATTGTGAATTATAGATGACGTGTTTTCTCTCCACTAATTACGGAGAGCTTTCCATGCCGCCTCCAGCCTGTCATGGCTCTGCAAAGCTCAGCTTCAGCTCGTTATCTCACCGCTCTCTCTGTGCGTCACAACTCAAACACCCAGACGATTGTTATTCCTCCTCTTATTTTCCAGGCATGTGAACAGAAAGGCCACGATGAAGGCCAGTTATTCCTCCCAGCCAGAGCCGGCCCCAGGCAGGAGTCAGCTAAGAGCATCAGGGACTTTTAGCAAAAAACAGAGAAAAACTACAATCCTGTTAATTTAACAGTTTCACATCAATAAATTAAAGGATTTACATTGTTCAAAATTGAAAGGAATTAACAAATCTACTTTGTAAAAGTGCACAAATTGATCGATTGCTGTTTTACCACAGAAACAATCTGAGTTTAATCTCGTTATTGTTGAGCTTCTGTTAGTCTGATTGTGTTAAGCTCCGCCCACTCTCACAGACTCCACCCCTTTATAGAAACCTTGTTAATGGAAGGAACATTGCCCCCAGCTCATTGTTGATTATTTGCATTTTCTGTTATATGTATCATATATGTGATTTTAATTTAACTTATTTTCCATTTTTTAATGTGTCCTTCATTTAAGCCAGGACCCTGTTAATTTCAATCAATTAACTGCATCAATTTTAATGTGGTAAATTTTTTATTGCAATTAATCTTTTTTTTTAAATTCATGTTTCTGGAACAAAAGTAAACCTGGCGCACAAAAAACATCCAGCGATGAACGACGAAGCTGAAGGTTTATTTCTGCTTCTAAATGATCTGATTGGACACTGGAAGATACCCTATCAGTGAAGCTATGCTAGCCTGAAATAGCATCTCAATGCTAATGTGTAGCAGCTAAAGCTAATGTTAGCGTTCACAGTCCACATTTCTAAAGACGCTCCATGAATCAGGACTTCCTGAAACACTTCTGATCATCTGATGGATGAAGAACCTGAATATCAGATTAAAAACTATAAATATATTTATTGTTGAGCTCAGATGTCCATTCAGTAATTTAACAGCAAGAAAGAGTTTTGAATTTAAATTGTTTCTTATTTTTTATATGTAGTTTTAGGTTAAAATGTGCTTAATTAGCTTTTCAGTCAAACATTACTGCTTTACCAGAAGCGTTGCCTCACATTACAAACAGAGAACAGATTCAATATGTCAACCAGTTCCTGATCTTCAGGTTTCTGTTTCCGGTTCTGATCGCCACAGCTGAGACCCGGGAAGCAGACCGTCGGTCCGGTTCGGACTCGGTCAAAACCTGGCTCTGGTTTCTCCATCTTGTTTTTTGTCCTTCACCTATAAGTTAATTAATGGCTAGATTTAAGATGACAACAATGTGCTTAAATATTATTTTCTCAATCCGATCAATCATTATTTATTTGTATGCTGCCGAATTACAAAATATGAAGAGACGTTCAGTATCATTTTAGTTTAAGAAGTAATCATCGAATGCAGATTGTTAATATAATGGTTTTATCGACAGATTCTACAACTGGCCGTTTTAGGACACATGATATTGATGCCCAAGTTTATCGCTGATGAGGAGAATCCAAGTTGATGTGACGCAGATTTTAAACTAACGTTGGCGAACCGATAGTTAGCAAACCAGATTCCAAAGTAAACCAGGTAGCAAGCTAACCGTTTAGCTTCAAGCTAAATATTTAATTTAAAACTGATATTCATAAATTAATTAATAACATGGTGACTTTGAAAAGTTCCATTTTTTTACTCATGATGAGCTAAATATCCGTATTATTTCTGTTAATTTTCACAGTGTAGTTTTATAAACGGTCTCTGGTTCTGGTTCTGTTCTGGTTCTGGTTCTGTTCTGGTTCTGGTTCTGGTTCTGTTCTGGTTCTGGTTCTGTTCTGGTTCTGGTTCTGGTTCTGGTTCTGGTTCTGTTCTGGTTCTGGTTCCAGTTCTGTTCTGGTTCTGTTTCTGGTTCTGTTCTGGTTCTGGTTCTGGTTCTGGTTCTGGTTCCAGTTATGTTCTGGTTCTGGTTCTTGTTCTGTTCTGGTTCTGGTTCTGGTTCTGGTTCTGGTTCTGTTCTGGTTCTGGTTCTGGTTCTGGTTCTGGTTCCAGTTCTGTTCTGGTTCTGGTTCTGTTTCTGGTTCTGGTTCCAGTTCTGTTCTGGTTCTGGTTCTGGTTCTGGTTCCAGCTGAAATCTGGTTCTGGTTCTGGTTCTGGTTCCAGTTCTGTTCTGGTTCTGGTTCTGGTTCTGGTTCCGGTTCTG
>NW_006800179.1:45431-47250 GCF_000485575.1 Poecilia formosa
GGTTCTGGTTCTGGTTCCAGTTCTGTTCTGGTTCTGGTTCTGGTTCTGGTTCTGGTTCCAGTTCTGTTCTGGTTCTGGTTCTGGTTCTGGTTCCAGCTGAAAACCTCCAGAATGGGTTCAGTCTGATTTCCAGCTGTCAGATGGAAATCCTTCCTCCTGAAGCGGAAGTCTCCTCCTCTTCCTCCTCTCTTCTTTCTGCAGATTCAGGATGAAAGTACCCACCTGATGACGCAGTTGTTGCGTCATCAGGTGCGTACTTTCCCGGAGCCTCTGCGGTTCTGGTCCAATCCGCAGCGTTTCCGATCCTCCATCTTTACATTTAATGGATTTATTCCTAAAATCCGAGCCGCTGCGGACTCACAGGAAGCGGCTTTCCCCGCATTTCCTCCCGACCCCGCAGCTCCAACCCTTCAGCTGCGGGATGAAGTGAGATGCTGCAGCCGTCCCGCCCCGAGCCGCCGGTGTTCCCGCAGACAGGAGGAGGGACTCTCTGACATCAGAGCGGGCTGCCAGTCTGCGGACCAGCGTGGAGTCGGGACTGCAGGCGCTGCCGCGGTGTGTTTGCGGATTTAGCGCTGTGTTTGCGGTGCGGTTCCTGCCTCTGCGTCACTCTGACCGGCTGAAATCTGAACTTCATCTTTTCAGGAGGAGGAAAGTCCCATCCTGCACTGCGGCGCTCTTCCTCCTCATGCTCCTCCTCAGTCTGCAGGAGCCTCTCCATCTGGACCAGACCAACAATGAAGGAAACCTTCCTCCGCTCTCAAGATTCTTTTCACTTTTAGGACCTCAGTTTCCACCTCAGGGCTTTGACTAGGCCCTTCTGATTGGCCCAGCTGCACCTCCAGCTTTACCTCTGGAACTTCAGGAAGTCTCTTCCATCTCAGGATTAATCCGTTTCTGTCATGGCTTCTGGGAGCTTCTGGACCCGGAGGCTCCGTGAACTCAGCGGGGAGGACCGGAACCTGCAGCCGTGCGTCCCGCCGGCGGACCCCGCGCCACTGGGGGGCTCTGCAGCCGGGCTGGAGGAGCAGCAGGGGGCCCTGCAGCCTCCAGGTGAGTTCAGCTCCAGCTGTTCGCTCTGAAGCTTCAGAGGTCAGAGGTCAGCCTCGGAGTTACCTGGATTCAGTTCTGACCAGGTGAACTCTAATGGTTTGGTGTCTAGATTAAGGCAGAGAGGAAATGAAATCTGATCTGATTGGCTGAGGATGCTGGTTGCCATGGTTACATCCAGAGGTAAAACTACAACCTTTCTGAGGTTTTCGTTTTATTTTTAGTGAACATGAATATTTCCTGATAAAACTCACCTGCTTCTTTAACCTTCGTCTGTTTTCTGCTTCCTTTCATCAGCGTTCGGCTCCAACTATTGATTATTATATTAATCGATTATTCTGACATCTAACTGATTAATCAGGTAAAAAAGGCACAGTGCAGGTTTTTCATTTAACGTCTTCAGCCTTCTTTTTTATACAATATTAAAAATACATAAAAAGATGCAAATCAATTTCTATATTAAATAAAAATAATATTTTATTGCCTAAAGGTTAATAAGTTATTTTAGTGAATCCTGATCATTTCCAGCAAAAGATGAATCTGCAGCTAAACTCTAAGTTTTGGTTTAGTTTCTGCTTTCAGTGTAATTGTCCAGAAAATGAGTCTGGATGCTGCAGTGAATTATTAATTGATTAGTAGATTAGTTGACGATGATTTCAATAATTCATTTCTATTTAATTTCAATTATATTGAGTCCGTGTGTGTGTGGGTAATAATCTGGCTGTCGGTCGTTAATAATCTGGCTGTTGGTCATTAATAATCTGGCTGT
>NW_006800179.1:48223-50145 GCF_000485575.1 Poecilia formosa
ATTTCTATTTAATTTCAATTATATTGAGTCCGTGTGTGTGTGGGTAATAATCTGGCTGTCGATCATTAATAATCTGGCTGTCGATCATTAATAATCTGGCTGTCGATCATTAATAATCTGGCTGTCGGTCATTAATAATCTGGCTGTCGGTCATTAATAATCTGGTTGTCGATCATTAATAATCTGGCTGTCGGTCATTGATATTTCCTTGTTAGTTTGGGGGTTGGATGGAGACATGGAGGGTTTGGTTTTCTAACTGAAGGTTTCAGGTAAACACTGTTGGTGTGTTTTGGTTGTATCGATGCTTCAGAGACGTGTTTATTATATTTTCTATAATTCCTCTCCTGGTTTTTACTTCTGGAACTGTGAAGTTGGTGTCTGACGTTCTGAGGCTGAAGTTATTTAACTCCTCCAGTTAAACGTCTCTGCATCTCCCAGCAGCTTTTCCACGGCTTCACATCAAAGCCCGACTCGCTGCTGCAGCTTGGAAAGACGAGTTAAGCCCGCAGGAGGAAGAGGAGCATGATGAAGATTGTAGGACAAATTTAGAAGTCCAGACCCAGAGGAACTCCTTCATGGAAACAGCAGATGAGTTTGAGCGCCTGGAGCAGAGCAGCTGCTTGGGTCCATTTCAGCTCTAATGAAAGCTGCAGATATTCATGTTTCTGACTCTGTAAATGTTCCCAGCAGGACCAGTTTAAGGAGACTGGAGCTGCTGGAAACATCCTTGGAGGGAAAACAGTTTGAAACTTGAAGTGGAGAAATGATGTGAGATCACTGATGGATTTGGTTTTTCAACGCCTCCGTTTGGAGACCAGATGGTTTTATGAACAACTTTCAGGTCAGAACAGTAACAGAACCTCAGGACTCATCGCTCCAATCAGCCCGGCTCAGTCCGCCTTATCATGACTCCAGTCCGTCTGCATATAAAGTCCGGTTCGGTTGGTGAGGTGTGAGTGCTAATCGACCTCTGACCTCTGGTCCTCTGGTCCTCCAAACCTCTGTCTGGGTTCAGTTTGAACTCTGGTTCAGTTTGAATGTGAACCAGAGACTCCTCCAAAAGCAGGAAGTGAACTAGCGCAGGGCATTCTGGGTAAATACAATCAAAGCTAACGTGCTAGCCTAGCGCTAGCAGCAGAAATGGCTCCTGGTCTTCAGCCTAAAGAGAAATCCTCCAACCGCTAAAATCTGACGCCTCCATCTTGTTTCCATCTGGTGAAGAAGGAAGTTGCTCTCAGTGTCTTCAGAGGTTTTTGTGTCGTTTCCTTCAGTGGTTCTTGGTGCAGCGCCCCCACAGGCCAGGAGGGGAACAGGTTGGTTGGACTCAGAGTCACAACAGCTGGAGGAGGAGCAGATGTTCTGGTTCCAGTAGAACCGGGTCGACCGGACTGAAGGAGGGAAACCAGCCTGTAAATGTGGGAGACTGAAAGATGTTTTCATGTTTTAGCTGAGGCTAACAGAAGAAGCTGCTGTCTCTGCTGACCTTGAAGCAGAAACTGAACCGTTTGGCTGCAGATGGATCCATCGCATGCTTCCTAATCTCATGTTTCATGCTAATCTCTGACTGCTTATCATCATAATCTCACTGAAGTGTTGATGCAGCAGCAGCACGCAACGACTCATCATCATCCTCACGATGAAGAAGGAACCTCATCACTTCTGCTACTCAAAGGATTATTTCACACAAATATCACAAAACAATCAGGAGGTTTAAAAAGAAAACAGAAAAAATCACTTTGGAAAGATTTCTCAATTTTTATCCATCCAAACTCCAAAAGAGCTCAGTTTGTTTTTCAACCAAATGATGACAAAGAGTTTCCAGCTCTGGTGCTGCGTCCTCCTGTCCTCCTGTCCTCCCGTCCTCATGTCCTCCTGTCCTCCTGTCCTCCCGTCCTCATGTCCTCCTGTCCTCCTGTCCTCCC
>NW_006800179.1:51165-52475 GCF_000485575.1 Poecilia formosa
TCCTGTCCTCATGTCCTCATGTCCTCCTGTCCTCCTGTCCTCCTGTCCTCATGTCCTCATGTCCTCCTGTCCTCATGTCCTCCTGTCCTCCCGTCCTCATGTCCTCATGTCCTCCTGTCCTCATGTCCTCCTGTCCTCCTGTCCTCCCGTCCTCATGTCCTCATGTCCTCCCGTCCTCATGTCCTCCTGTCCTCATGTCCTCATGTCCTCCCGTCCTCATGTCCTCCTGTCCTCATGTCCTCATGTCCTCCCGTCCTCATGTCCTCCTGTCCTCATGTCCTCCTGTCCTCATGTCCTCCTGTCCTCATGTCCTCCCGTCCTCATGTCCTCCTGTCCTCCTGTCCTCCCGTCCTCATGTCCTCCTGTCCTCCTGTCCTCCCGTCCTCATGTCCTCCTGTCCTCATGTCCTCCCGTCCTCATGTCCTCCCGTCCTCATGTCCTCCCGTCCTCATGTCCTCCTGTCCTCCTGTCCTCCCGTCCTCATGTCCTCCCGTCCCTCAGCCAGGGATTAGCGCTGGCTGGGGGATGGTGCTAATAAACTCTGAAGCCGAGTTTATCACGCCTCCACGTCGCGCCTCATCCAGTCACACAGACACCAGTTCGGCCCGGTTCTGTCCGGTTCTTTCCGGTTCTGCCCGGTTCAGCCCGGATGCTCACCTTTGCATATCTGCCATTGCTGGGATTCATCAAGCTGTCACATTTAAATACGTATAATAGTTGAATTTTTACTCCTTAATAATTTGTTGTTAATTTTTTTATCATTTGATAAATTAAATCCTTTGAAAAATAAACAGAATCTTTTTTCTCATTTGTTTGAACCCAGGATAAATAAATGTGTTCCGAGTCTCTTATTCGGATTAATAATCTCTGTTTGTGTTTTAATCCAGGCTGACTGTGGATCTGCTGTGGTTCTGGTTCTCCACAGTTAAACTCATAAAGTCGCAGAAATATAGAAATAGAACGAGACAATTTTACTAGAACATCAAACTGAATGTGAAATAAATTCTGGATTCGGAGGAAAGCGAAGCATTAAACTGACTGAACTGAAGTTTTGCTGAAGTGAAACCGACTGGCTTTATCACTGAAATGTTTTATTTAAAAATCTGAATCTTGTTTCTGTTCTGTTTTTCCTCCTGGTTTTGATTTTGTGAATAAGTTTGTTACCTGCAGCGGATCATAAATCTGGAGAACGTGAAACGCTGAACGCTTTCATGAAAACAGAAATCAGCTGAAGGTCAAAATGTTTCTGTTTTACAATGGACCACACACACACACACCTACACACACACACACACCTACACACACACACA
>NW_006800179.1:53483-54906 GCF_000485575.1 Poecilia formosa
CACACACACACACACACACACACACACACACACACACACACACTCTGCAGGCCGTTTCCAGGTGTCTTCTTCTCTTTGTACAGGATTAAACTAAACCAAAACTCGGATCTGTTTAAACGAAGGAAGATTCGTCTCAGTGAACAGCAGGAATAATTTATGTTAAACTTAAAATATGTGAAATGTAAAATGTACTTTTTGTTCTATAAAAATGTATTTCTGGTTCAAATGCCTGGGAAAATGAAGGAACTTTTTTTGGACTACCTGCATCCTTCAGCTCCCCCTGTTGGTTGGAGTCTGAACAGTCCTCAGGGTTTTGTTGTGACGTTGAGACCAAATTTAATGAGATCAGATGTAAAAAGTTGAAGTTCTGCGGCGCCGCGGCCTCGTTTCTGTCTGACGGGCGGACCGCCACGATGGAGACGAGTTCAGCCAGCGGTAAAATCCCGAGGCCGATTCTGTGATCAGAGCCGACCTGGTTCTGAAGCCCAGACGGGTTCTGGGCCTCAGGAAGCCCAGAACCCGTCTGGCTCTGCAGCAGTTAAAGCTGCTGAGGGAAAACCGAAAAATGAACAGAAACAGATAATGAGGGAAGAAATGGATGTTTAGAAAGTTTCATTAAATATTCATGTAAATAAATGTTTTATGTGTTTTTTCTGGAAGGTATTTCATCATCAGACCAGTGAAGGTGCTGCAATGTTCACAAAGATGAAAGAATTTATTTACTTCTTTAACGCTGAATTTTATGTTTCTATCAAACAACTTTCTAAAGGATTGGGGCAGAAGATGAGTTAGAATAATCAGAAAAACTCTAAAGTGGAACAAAATGGTCCTCCTGTCCTCCTGTCTTCTTGTCCCCCTGTCATCTTGTCCTCCTGTCTTCTTGTCCTTCTGTCTTCTTGTCCTCCTGTCATCTTGTCCTCCTGTCTTCTTGTCCTCCTGTCATCTTGTCCTCCTGTCTTCTTGTCCTCCTGTCCCCCTGTCTTCTTGTCCTCCTGTCTTCTTGTCCTCCTGTCCTCCTTGATTCGATTATCTGCCTCTAGGATTTGTTTGCTGCAAAAACTCCCAAATTAAATCCATCATATTTTAGTTTTCTTCCTGCTCTTGGACTTTTGTCCTAGTTAAAGTATTTCTCTCTGATCAGACCAGCTGTCCGGTCTCCAGTACGCCGCCCCCTGCTGTCTTTGAGAGTCACTGCAGCAGCTCATTGTTCTCCATCTTCACTTCTGTTCTTTTCATTCTTTCTTCAGTTTCCCCCACTTTTTAAATTTGATTCCCTTTATTGTTTGTTTTCTTTCCTTTTTTCTGTTTGTTTTCTTTATTCCTTCTTGGTTTATTTTTCTATTGTTTCTTCATCCTTTGTTCTTTTTTGCTGTCTTTCTGTTTTTATCATTCTGCCGTCGTTTCCTCTGGTTTTTCTCTTTTT
>NW_006800179.1:55332-82842 GCF_000485575.1 Poecilia formosa
CACACACACACACACACACACACACACACACACCCACACACACACACACACACACACAGCGTGTGACGCTGCACCAACCAGACTGCAGCATCAGAATCAGGTTTGCAACTTGGTTTATTTTGTCTCTGATGGACAATAGAAGCAGCGATGAGGGAAAATGACGACCATCTTTTCTTCTTCTCTTGTTTTTTGTTCTTCTTCTCTTCTTCCTGCTCTTCCTTCTCGCTGATGTTTTGAGTTTTCCTCCAGGTTCAGCAGATCTGAGTCTGTCCTAACGTGAGTCTTTTGAGATCAACAGAAACGTTCAGAAATGTCTTGAAAGTGAAAATTTGTGAGTTTTTTAGTTTTTAATTTGAAAGGATCAGAAACTTCCTGCCTGGTTCAAACCTTCAGGTTTGAATCTGCTTCTTTGTTTCCTTCATTCCTCTGAGCTGAAACTTTCCTCAAACATTTTAAAGCTCAGATGAACGGTGGCGTTCCTCAGGGAGGTTTTCTCAGACGACACTCTGTTGTACATTCAGATATAATTTGATGTCAGGAAGTTTCTTCTCTGGATTTCGGCGGTTCGATAGGGGGCAGTAGTGAGCCCGCTTGGCCCAACAGGGAGCAGGTTCTCTTCTTCTATGGTTTGGACCTTTTCATGAATTTTTACATCCTGAATTTGTTACTTTGTAAAAACGTCAAATTCCAGGAAATTTCAAGAATTTTGAAAACTTATTTTTATTGACTGACAGTGAATCCGACTTAATTTTTATTAATTTTTTTTGGTTTTTATTTTCTCTCTCTCATTTTGAATTGAGTTTTTGACTCACTGTGTGCTTGACTTTATTTTTGTTTTATTTATTACTGATGTTCTTTGGAGTCTTTCATAATTAAGATCTTTTTAAATGGCTATTTTTTAAATTTAATTTTGTGGCGGATACAATGTTTTCATACCAGAATGTATGCTTTTATTGTGAAGGGGAGAAGGTGAGGTGCCATTCATTCCATTTTTTGTTTTTGTTGGAAGACATTGAGAATAAATCGACTCAAATCACTTTTTACCTGAAATTTCCTACATTTCAGGTATGTAGGAAATGTCTCCATTTCCTACATACCTGAAATGTAGGAAATGGAGACATTTCCTACATTTCAGGTAGGAAATGTCATGATGGATGAGCTGGTCACTTCATGGTTCTGGTTCAGATTCTGTTCTGGTTCTGGTCTGGTTTTGGTTCTGTTCTGCTCTGGTTCTGGTTTTGGTTCTGTTCTGCTCTGGTTCTGGTTTTGGTTCTGTTCTGGTCTGGTTCTGTTCAGATTCTGTTCTGGTTCTGGTTCTGTTCAGATTCTGTTCTGGTTCTAGTTCTGGTTCTGGTTTTGGTTCTGTTCTGCTCTGGTTCTGTTCAGATTCTGGTCTGGTTCTGTTCAGATTCTGTTCTGGTTCTAGTTCTGGTTCTGGTTTTGATTCTGTTCTGCTCTGGTTCTAGTTCTGGTTCTGGTTTTGGTTCTGTTCTGGTCTGGTTCTGTTCAGATTCTGTTCTGGTTCTGTTCTGGTTCTGCTCTGGTTCTAGTTCTGGTTCTGGTTCTGCTCTGGTTCTGTTCTGCTCTGGTTCTGGTTCTGTTCTGGCCTCATTTTCTCTTTAGCTGCAGCATTCCTCCTCCATCCTGTTGTCCTTTATCGGCTCGGTTCTGATAACCGACCCAATCGTCTGCAGCAGAACCCAGATTCTCTCCATCTCTGATTGGCTGGAGGTGATGTCACAGTCTTCCTCTGCGTCCTGCCAGCAGCCAATCAGCAGCCAGCTGGGGACAAAAGGATGAGAGCATCAGAACCGAGTCGCTAACCGAGACGTTCTGGGTCCAAATGAAACTTTTCTGCTCATCAGTGAATCCTTGATGTCTTTCAGAAATGTTCACATGGTGATGAAACGCTTTGCATTTACAAACAAAATTCATTCACAAATATTCAGCCCCTTTACTCTGATACCCCCAACTAAAGGAGAACGATTCCCTGTAGAAAACACCTGAGAGGAACTGCAGCGGTTCTGATTCTGGTTCTGGACAGGAGAAAAATCCAGATCAGGAAAACCTGCTGGATGCAGCAGAAGATCTGAGTTCAACTTCCAGCAGGAACATGGGTTAGAGTGGCCTAGTCAAAGTCCAGGTCTATTCTCAGCTGAGCATGTGTAGCTTGTCAGACGTTTTGGGTGAAATCAGACTTTTTTGTTCATTCTGCTGATTAATGAAAAACATCGGAATGCTGCCGGTCAAACTGCCGGGAAAAGTCGGATATGGATCACATCCGTAAATATCCTCATTCATACGGCGCATCCCAAACCAGAGCCAGAACCAGAACCAGAACAGTCACATCTGGAGTTCCTCAAGGCTGAGTTCTCAAAACACTTTTATTCCACAGCTCCCCCTAGCGCAGATTGAAGAGTATTACACTGTGTGCCGCATGCTAACTTTGTTAGCATGACCACAGTCCAGGCACTGTCTGAGTTCAAAGGTCAGAATTTCCTCCATCTTGAAGCAGAAAACATGGAAGTCGTCTTTTTCTCCACAGATTAGGAAATGTTGGAAAAACAAATTATGAATCCAGATCAGAAGAAAACCAAACACAGATTAATGTCACAGATGGAAATCAGATTTAATGTTGGGTGAACAGAACCGGGTCGCTGATGAGAGGCAAAGGGGCGTGAGAACTTCTCCAAACTGATCCCGACCGAACTGGAGATGAATATCATGAATATTTCATGAGCAGCTGCGTCTCTGAGCTGAACAAACGCCGACTCTGCAAAGAGGAAAAAAATAATTTATGTTGAGACAAAGAAACAACCTGCCTGACGTTTGTAAATCCAATCATGAAAAATGAAACACGATCAGTTCAGAGAGGCTGAAGAAGAGGAGCAGCTTCATCCTCTGAGGCTGAGCCAGCGTGACCTCAGGTGACCTTTGACCCCTCCACCTGCCACAAGGACAGGGGGGTCAGTGCAGAACCGGAGGAGTTCGGTCAGTTCCACCTTGAGGTCCAGTGCAGTTGTTTGATTTCAACATTAGCAGAAAATAGACAAAGATTTACACACATTAGCAACAGAAACACAGCTACAGATTGCTGCAGCGGTCAGTGCTGCAGCCTGAAGTTCCCTCTGCGCCACCATGAAGACTCGCCTCAGCATGCTGGATGAGTGTAAATGGAATTTGGTGCGTTTATGTTCTGATTAAAAATGATTTCCAGTTCCAGGAGACTTTAGTATTTTTCTCCAGATGTCATGACAGGATCTGGATCAGATCTGGATTATATCTGGATTACATCTGGATCATATCTGAATCATATCTGGATTACATCTGGATCATATCTGGATCATATCTGGATCATATCTGAATCATATCTGGATCATATCTGGATCATATCTGAATCATATCTGGATCATATTTGGATCATATCTGGATCATATTTGGATCATATCTGGATCATATTTGGATCATATCTGGATCATATCTGGATCATATTTGGATTATATCAAATCTGCCTCTGTTGGTTTGAATAACTTCCTTCCTTGTTTTTAAATAATCTGATCAAATCTGATTTATGAAATAAATCCCAGTTAATCCCAAACTCGTCATGTTTACATTAAAGTCAGTCTGAGTCCGGTTTGGACCGGTGCAGGCGGGTCACGGCGCCGGTCGCCATGGAGATGGAGCGCCTCTCCTCTGAGGTCAGGTTCATGTGTGAGCATTTCACTCCCCCTTTAGACAGCATTAGCAGAGGTCAGAGGTCAGCGCCGGCCTGCTGGCTGTGGTTAACCCTTCGCCTCCCAGGAGAACCGAACTCTGAGTCCGTTCGCCAAATGCACTCTGGATTTATGAGCGCTGCGAAACTCAGAGCCGATCGGACTCGGCAAGAGCTGCTTCTGAATTCAGTCCAACCTGGAGGGAAACAACTGAAATGGAAAACGGAAACAGAGTTTTTTTATTTATCTGCAACAAGATTCAGACATAAAAACATCAAACAATTTTACTGGAACCAACAACCGGACTGGACCAGGAGACAACCGGACCAGGAGACGACCGGAACAGGAGACGACTGGACCGGACCAGTGTGTGTGCGCACACACACACACACATGCTGCTGTAAAATGTGAAGTTGTGTAGGAAGTCATGGTAGCGCCGACTGCCCAGCTTTGAGTTTATGGTCCCAGTTGGTCCCGGTTGGTCCCGGTTGGTCCCGGTTGGTCCCAGTTGGTCCCGGTTGGTCCCGGTTGGTCCCATTAGTCTTCCCAGAGTCGACTGATCAGCAGAGCTGCTGGTGACGTCACCATGAAGTGCCTTAAACATTTTTTTTTCCAGATAAACTGTGTAACTTTGTGTTTCTGTGACTATTGCCAAATTTTAGTGTAAATTTATTTGACTCTGCAGTATTTGTCCTGAAACCATCTCAGTGCTGCCCTCTGCTGGCTGGATCTGTCACTTGTTGCTTTTTTAAAACTGTTGTTAGAATGTCACAGCAACAAATTTGATCAGTTATCAATAAAGCATCAATAAATGCTGCTCAACCCTCTCTGTCCATCTCGGCCCCGCCCCCAGTGCTTCCTGGCTCCGCCCCCTTGGGTGAATCTTTTTATCGACTTGTTTGGGGCCGGGGCTACGATTCATTTGAACTGTGTGCCTTCATCAGGCTGCGGTTTGCTGGCGTCACAATGCTGGTCAGGACAGGAGCAGGAATGAAAGAGCTGCAGGTTTTTTACCATCAGTTGTTAAACTGCTTGTTTTTTATCAGTGACAACATTTTAGTCCATTCTCACATTTTTCGGTCGTTAACTACTTCTACTAACTTCAACTAATTGTGTTAATTCATATATCAAAACGCATTCAGTTTCTTCTGGACATTATTGCTATGTCTTTTGCTAAACTTTACTATTTTACTTTTTGAAATATTTATGCTTTTGTGCAGTTTTTTTGCCCCATTGAAATACACACTAGGAACTCCATTCAACTTTTAAACAAGTCACAAGACTTTAAACTGTATTCAAATGTCTTGGCCTTTTGATATCTCTTACGGTTTTTCCACAGTTGCGATTTACGTTTTATGCAGAATTTTGATCGTTTTCAGGTTTACAATGTAATCCTGTGGTGGAATCCTCTGTTTTTAACTTTTCATGCTTTTTGACAAACAAAATGATGCTGTTCATACATATTTAACTGTACAGAAATAATTTATACTTTAAAACGTAGCCACAAACGTCTACTTTGAGGAACTATTGTTGTCTTTGCTACAGGTCTTACTGTTTCATGTCAAGCTCTTCTGGAGTAAAGCCATGTCACAGCTTCTCCTATTACTCCACTGTATTTGTCTTGTGCTCTGTTTCTGTTTGCTTCCTGCTTGTCTTCTTTTCTCTATTCCTTCTGCTTTACTGGATTTACTGTCTACAAATGTCATCTGCTAACTTTAATCAATTTTAGCAATTCATATATAAAAATGTTCTGCTTATTTTGCTACTTTATGCCATTTCTTTTGCTATGTTTCACTTTTCAACTTTTTCAACTATTTCAGGTTTTATACTAATTTCTGCTTCTGTTGATCTGTGCTGTATCTTTGGCTAAATTTCAGTCTTTAGCAAAGGTGTCTACCATGTATGTCTGTAGCTTTCTTCTGCTGCAAACATTCTGCAAATATGCATTCACCCGGCTGTTTCGCTAGGAACAGCAATTTTTCTAGTTTGTCATTGAGTTTTTCAAATTTAGGTGAATAAAACTACTAGGAGCCGTCATGAAAATGAAAAACTACAGAAATGACAACCAGGAAGTTTATAAAGGCCTCGTCGTGATATGCAGCCTGGAACTTTAATAAATAAATTCTTATTATTGGGACGTTTAGCAAATAGATGTTAACTGACTGAATCAGGAGAAGTTTGGTTCAAACAGTGAGAAAAAAACCTGGATATCTTTTGATTGGATGTATGTAAACTTCTGGTTTCAGCTGTATTTTGTGGCCTGAGGAGAAAATCTGAGTCTTTACCTTTATAAATAAATACATTTTATTTTGTAGCCAGGTTGCTGTGTGCTGCAGATTCACATTTTACAGTTATTCATTTATTACTTCGGTACCAAACAAGCAACCAGCACAACTGGAAAAACGCTCCATTTTAGTTCAAGAAGCTTCGGAGCCGTATCCAAAACCCCCAAAAACAAAACAATCAGCCTTAACAGGCCGATCTTCACGTCAGCGGCTTGAAAACCACCTGAACAGGTGATCAAAATACGTCCAGTTTTCAGATGTTTTCCATTAAAGCCACACAGATCATAAGGGATTATTATTATTACTTTAAGGTAAAACATGCATTCATTACAGAAACATTATAAATGTTTCTGAAGCCTTGCGTAGGCCTGTTGCAGTAATCAATAATCAATTAATCACATGATAAATTCAAACAACCTCAATAATTTCCATTTGCATAATTTATGGTTTTTCTCTTTCTACCAAAAACTGGATGATTAAGTTTCAGTTTGCTTTGCTCTCAACCAGCCCTTATTTTGAAGAACCAGAACTGGAACCAGAACCAGTACCAGAACTGGAACCAGAACCAGTACCAGAACTTGAACCAGAACCAGTACCAGAACTGGAACCAGTCCAAAGCGTTCCTCAGGTTCTGATGGATCGGGTCGGCCTGATGGTCTGTTTGTGTTCAGGCTGCGCTGACATCATCACTGGCATCCAGTCAGACCCTGCAGAGCAACACATATGTCTTCCTCTTCTTTCACCTCCTCTTCATCTCCTCCCCTTTCTCCTCTTCCTCCTCTTCATCTCCTCCCCTTTCTCCTCTTCCTCTGTGATAAATACAATAATTCACTGCAGATTCATGGCAGAGAAAAACTAAACTGATGCAGCAGGAAGTAAACCAGGATTTCCTCTGCAGAAACGATGGATGAAGAAAGGAAAACATCCAAAAGAGACAAAAAGGAAAGAGAGAAAATCAAGACTTTAGATCTTTGATCCTAAGTGGATGGAAACTTTTTAAAGACCTTCTGACTGCAGACGCCTTCGATATTTTATCAATAATTCATGAGGAATGAAAACAGGGAACGTTTGTCTTTCTCCTGAGCAGAAACATTTTCTCTGTTTGTTCATCATTAATTCCTCCTGTTGACTCAAAACTCAGTTTCCATGGATCAGAGCTGAAGGCCGACCGGTCCACTCAGATCCAGAATGAGGTGAAACCGAGTGACTCCTCTTCCTGGAGATGATCCGAATTTTACATTGTTTTCCCTGATGCAACACCAACAACCGCAGCGGCTAAACACTAATGACCATAGCAGCTAAATGCTAATGACCGCAGTGGCTAAATGCTAACAACCGCAGCGGCTAAACGCTAATGACCATAGCAGCTAAATGCTAATGACCGCATTGGCTAAATGCTAACGACCATAGCAGCTAAATGCTAACAACCGCAGTGGCTAAATGTTAACGACTACAGTGGCTATATGCTAACGACCATAAGAGCTAAATGCTAACGAACGCAGTGGCTAAACACTATCAAACACAGCGGCTAAATGCTAACGATTGCAGCAGCTAGACGCTAACGAGTGCAGCGGCTAAACGCTAATGACCATAGCAGCTAAATGCTAACAGCCACAGCGGCTAAATGCTAACGACCGCAGCAGCTAGACGCTAACAACTGCAGTGGCTAAACACTATCAACCACAGTGGCTAAATGCTAACAACCATAGCAGCTAAATGCTAACAACTGCAGCAGCTAGATGCTAACGACTGCAGCAGCTAAACGCTAACAACCATAGCAGCTAAATGCTAACAACTGCAGCAGCTAGATGCTAACGACTGCAGCAGCTAAACGCTAACAGCCACAGCGACTAAATGCTAACAACCGCAGCAGCTAGACGCTAACAACTGCTAACAACCATAGCAGCTAAATGCTAACAACTGCAGCAGCTAGCCGCTAACGACCGCAGCAGCTAAACGCTAACAACCATAGCAGCTAAATGCTAACAACCGCAGCAGCTAGATGCTAACGACCACAGCAACTAAACGCTAACAGCCACAGCGACTAAATGCTAACAATTGCAGCAGCTAGGCGCTAACGACCGCAGCAGCTAAATGCTATCAACTTACATGATATGAAACCTGCCTGGTGAAGAAGAGCGTTCTCATCAGAGATCATGAAACCAGAGGTCGGTTCTGGAAGGAGGAGGTCGGTTCTGGATGGTTCTGAATACTAACTGGACTCGTCATGCATTCCAGCTGACAGCAGATCAGTTTTTATGTGATTCATTTCTCTGAGGACGATTAGAGCTCATTAATTACTCCGTGAGAACAGGAGTCCTGATTAAAAGGATTCATTAACTTTTGTTTCTCTTAAATATGATGATCTTCCATGTCCAGCTGATGAAATCATGACTCTTAAAATTTGAATATTACGTCTGACCAGTAATGCTAATGCTGGAGCTAACATTCATAACAATCTGCTCCGGATCAGCAGAATGAGGCCAACGTGACTCCATGTTGGCTGGCCACCAGGACGCATCAGAACGTGACAAATCGCTTCATCCCTGATCAGGGAATAAAATCAGAGCTGCTGCAGAATTCAGGATGAAGAAGAACCTCCATGTTTGCTCACTGGTTGGTGGATAACTGGCTCTGTGTGGTAGGAAGGATCTGCTGGAATGTTCCTGCATCAGGACCTGAGATGGAAGCAGGTTTGTTGAGGCTAACAAGGCCAGAACCACACAAACAGTCCATGAAGAGAAAACATCGTTTTCTTTTTCTGTTCAGTTTTTATCCTCAAATGAAATGGCAGATGGAGAAACGTGAGAAAAAAGGAAGTCTATCGGAAAAGTTCAAATAGGAACGGAAAGATGTTTACTTGGTTTAATGAAAAAACTTTGTGCTGTTTTCTTCCTTTTTCTGCTCAGATGTTTTTATTAGAAAATGTTTGAATTTGAACAAACTCAGCCAATAAATCTGATTCTGAATCTGCAGAGCTAGTTTCACCACTTCAAACATCCTGGACTAAATGTGGATGTCTGCACCTGAAGACGGAGCGCCGATGTCCTTTAGAAGACGCTGCTTTTTGTTTGCGTGAGCAGGAAGTGACATCAGAAAGTCAAAGTAGCTAACATATCTTGTATACGTAGCTAATGTCGCTGATGCAGCTAGTGTAGCATGTAGCTAATGTAGTTTATTAGCTAAAGCAGCTAACATGGCTGATGTAGCATATGCAGCTAATTTAGCAGATGTAGCATACCTAACTTATTAGCTACTGCAGCTAATATGGCTGAGGTAGCATATGTAGCTGTAGATGTGGCAACCGATGTAGCTAACTAAACAGAAATCAGAATAAAGTTTTACTTTCAAAATAAAAGGGTTTATATACGGAGCTATTTATTAACTTTTGCTTAAAGTGTAAAATGAAACTTTTTGAGCTGAAGATGACTTTAAGAGCAGGTTTGCAGGTAGATGTCTGGAGTAGAGGATAAGTTTTGTTTCTCAGCTCATCTACCTGTGTAGTTTGGAGAAAACGTCTGTTTGACAGCAGAATAACGTGTAAATAAAAGATAACTGTAAGGAGAATAAATATTGCAGCGTTGTCGTGTTTTTGACAGTAATGAGAGCCGACCAGGCCGAGCGTTTGTTGTTTTCACCAGGACGGGTTCCACACGTCAAACACGGTTCTGTTAGTTTCAGCACTGAACAGGTGAAGCTACTGCAGTTAGTTTATACATTATCTTTAAATAATAAATACTGCTGTTGACAGGACCTTGCCATCCTTTACTGCCATTATTTTTTCCTTCATCAAATCTTTAAATTTAAGACCTATTCATATAAGATGTTTTATATATATTCTTTAACTTTTCTATGTTTTCATGCCCATTTTCTCCAAAGAAATCACATTTTTTGAAGGGTAAAACATAGAATATGCAAAGTGCGATATTTTGTATTTAAGCCTTGACTGGGTCAAAACTGAACATTAACTTTTATTTTTGGAGCAATAAAAGAAAAAAATTAGGAACTAAAACTTTACAGAAGTAGAGAATTTACGCAAAATGCATATCTCTTGTTCTACATAATTTACAATTAGAGAATAAAACATTTTATAAATCAAAATCAAATCCTGGCCAAGTTTCATAATCGACCTTTAATCTGACTGAGATGTTGGAAATGAAAGAAAACAAACAAGCAGGAAGTTCCAGTTTGAGTTAACAGTCTGATTAAAATGGAAAAAGAAAAAGTTCTTTCAATCCTTTAGCAGAAACTGGACTCACATTTCTTTACCAACAACGCCAATAAAAGTTTGGCAGATATAAAAAAGATTTTTACTTTTATAAAATGGTTTCTGATCCTCCTGGGTTTGTTTGTGTTGTTTCAATTTGAAATTTTCTCTTTAATCTTCATCTTTAAGTCGTTTGAAATTGAAAATCTCCCAGAACCAAAAGGCGTTTGGCCGTGTTCCCACAGTCAGACAGGCAGACGGTTTCTTCCTACTGGCTTTAAGAAACCGCAAACACAACTTCATGTGACTTTCTTCTTGATGTTCTTCCATAAAGGACAGATTTATTTAACCAAAAGAAAAAACAAAGAGTACTTCCTGACTTCCTGTTGTCTTCTTTGTCATTTCCAGCAGTAGTAAGATCCAGCTGCTGATCATGTGATTCTTGTGATGCAAAAAAGTGTTTCTATTAAAGTTCTGCAAAAATAAATCTACATCTTTATCTCATCAGAGCAGAGAAACGTGAGTTTTTTTCTAAATTGGCATGTTGTCATTTAGCAGATTTATTTTTGTAATTCCAATTTGTTCGATAGTCGATGGAAAAGCAGCTAGTGTCATAAATTTGGTTAATTTTCAGGTTTATCACCCAGGTGATGTTGGACTCTGGCAGATAATAACCATCATCTGGATGCAGCTTCCTGTTTCCTGTGGAGACAAGAAGCTGTTGTCCTGTTGCGTACGAATCCTGACGAGTCTCAGATTGAAACGAGTCGACTCGTTCCTGGAAACGTGTCAGAGTGAGACTCGGTGGATAAACTCGGCTGCTCTAGCGAGGCAGGAGATCCCTGAAGTCTTTTCTCCCGTTTCTCCTGTTTGCTTCGTCTTCCCCGCCATCGTCCCGCCTGTCCGTCTGTCATGGCGTCCTGTGGGAGCCGCTGCTCCTGACAGCTCAGAGATCTGCTGTCATCCCGCTGCCGTCTCCCCGGAGTCGCTTTCCGTGTGTGGAGAGCTGGAACCTGATTGGCTGCGGAGCGTTGGAGGAGCTGCGTGGCCCCCGGCGGAGCGGCTCTCTGGGCCGGGCGCCGTGTTTCTGGACGGGGTTGCGTGTCCTCTTCCTGTCACGCTACGTCTCACTCTCGTCCCTTTCCATGTCAGATGGAGGGAGCGGTGGCTCCTGACACCAATGTTTGCGTGTCAGAGCTGCAGATTTCCAGCTGTGCCTGCACGCACAAACAAGGAGAGGTCAGAGGTCAGCGACTTCAGCCTCCGTGTTCTGCAGATGTCAGAACGCCAGGAGGTTTTCTGAGTGGCAGCAGATGTTAGTCCAACTTTATTAACACTGAAAAACCATCAGATGTGAAGAAAAAGACAATTCCACCTTGAAGCAGATCAATCAGATCAATTATTACCATGAGGAAAAAAATAAACCACAAAAGTTACAGCAAACATTTAATGAATCACCAGAGACAAAATACTCGATTTTAGAGATAGTCTGAATAAAGAAACATAAAAAAGAAATATGGACATAAATCTATTATGAAATATATATTTCATGGTTTGGATCTACAGATGCTCTTTTACAGTGTTAGTTTATAAACAGGCTCTGTTTATAAACTAACACTGTAAAAAATTAGCAGCGATAATTTAGATTGTTTAGTCAGAAGAGCAACAAATGGAGGTTCATGGTTCAGAGCTTCTTTCTATTTTATTCATTCTTTTATAAATGTCATAGTTTCAAACCAGTGACGTGCAGTCATAGAAAAATAATATATAATAATAAAACCATTTATATTGCTATTTTCACCCTGTGGTTAGTACTATAAAGTATCTATTTTTTACGTAGCTTAACCAATTCTGATGATTTTTTTCTTCAAAATCGCTGGATTTTCGCATTTTCCCATTCAAATGCTCAGAAGCGAAGCCGGTGAGGCAGCAGGAAGCTGAGCCTCACCTGGACTGATCAACCTCTGGCTCACTGCACTGACTGCCATTCTATGAGAGCAGCTCCTCCTGTCTGTACGCCGGCAATGAAATGGCTAAAAAACATTTAATATATGGACTGATCTTCCATAATTTAACTTATGTATATAATGTACAGTGTTTTTTGTCACTAATTGTGTGTGTATCGTGTTTTGTGTGCGGAGGATCGATCAGAAACAGACTCCAGGGGAGGCAGGCAGTTCTCTGGCCTCATGGCAGGGGGCGCTCATGATCCCAGATATTGTGACTCCACAACTGCAGAGTAAGACACAGTGAGCTAGCCATGGAGCTAGCCACACAGTAAATAAGTAAAGTACAGCGATATATTTGTTTTCTCCTCTCTTCCGACGTCAACATGAAAGATTACATTTCTACACTTAAACAGTTTTCTAAAGTGGGTTTTCAGTTGAAAATCTGAAAATCCACTTCGAGACAAAACTTTTGTCTCGAAGCAAAAGTTTTGCTTCGAGACAGTTTGATGATTCTCAAACGGAGCAGAAAAGACATGCCGAGGATAGACTTGGCTCTGGATGAATGGAGATTTTTGTGCAGAATTAGCGGTGCATGGATTTCATTGATACATAAAGGTAAGACAGCAATAAGATGTTTTTGTTTAGTTTTTTAATGAAATGTGCGTTTTGTGGGCTACAGTTTGTATGTCTAAGTAATTCAGTAAAGTAGGAGCGGTAGCTAATCTAGTTTTTTTTAGTGTTAAATCCTAAAACATGTTGGCAGTTGCTATGGCAACGAGTCTGCGTTTAGGGTGGAGAATACCTCTTTCCCTTTGCTGTGGATCATAGCACGAAATTAATACCTACATTTCAAAGTTTCACTGAGTTAACGCGGCTATGGATGACATGTAAAAGGTTAGTCTTTCCGTACGTCAAATAACATACATGGCGTCTATAGTCGTAAGTCAGCGTCTCACCAGCAATGAACCTCACCGCACGTCACTGTTTCAAACTAAACAGATAAAGAGCAAGTTAAATATTTAGCTTACAAACTACATAAGCTAAACATTTAGCTTAAATATTTAGGCTAAATATTTACTTAGGATGCTAATATCTAGCTTAAAACCAATATTCAGTTAGCAAGGCTCAATATTTAGCTTCAACCTAAATATCTATTTTGAAGCTGAAGCTAATGTTTATGATCTTAGAGTAAAAGGCGACAGCAGCATCGTGACGCGGCGCTACGTAGAGCTACAGCAGGTGAACGTCGATCAGACGGCTGTGATGGTCGCAGGTTGGTTGGTAGCGATGGAAACGGTTCTGGTACCAGAGCAGGAGAAGGTTCTGGATGTGGTCCAGACTCGCTGATATCCGTCGTTTCTGAGCCCAGGAGGCGTTCGCTGCTCACCGCTCCTCTGTGGGGCGTTCAGGCTCTGTGGGAATTTAATGCTCCGACGCGTTCATGACAAAAAACAAACCGTTTCTCTGAGTCTGGACAGATTCCAGCTGATCTGTGAGCTTTCAGCTCCAGGAGGCTCAGCAGGCGGATCAACTGCATCTCCCCGATGCATCAGAGGTCACAGCGGGTCAATGGGACTGGCTGCAGGGAATGCCTCACTAATCTGATTAAATGAGTCTGAACTGCAGCCCCATCACTTCATTCATAAACTCTCCTCCTGTCAGTCTGGAACCGTCTGCAGGTTCCTAAACGCAGCTCAATCCAAAATTAATAGAAAACCATCTCAGACCTTAATTAGCATTAGCTAGCTTATGCTAATGCTAGCTCTTTCTGCTGTTTTCACAAACCAGAGCCAATAAACTTTAAAGCTTCACACCCAACAAAACAGTCCAGTCCGCTTTATCCCGACTCCGGTCCGCTTCGTTCGCTTTAACCCGACTGCGGTCCGCTTCGACCCGACTCCGGTCCGTTTGTCAAACACACCCATAACTGTGGGGTTTTCTGGTGTGGCTTTTGCCATGGTAACTCAAAACACCAAAACACCAACGGCACTCGTTCTGAGTCTGAGCAAAACGTTTATTGATCATTGATTTCAATCAATTAGATACATTAATTTTGACACCTTAAAAGTTTTAAGGCAATTAATTAACTTTTTTTTTTCATAGAAACGTTCCCGGTGGAATCGTTTCTGGTACGCCTGTAAATCTGATGCACAGCTACATCCGCTAACGGCAGCAGTGTTAAGTTCTGCTTCTAAACGATCTGATTGGACGCTGGAAAATCTGTTGTGTTCAAGTTGTGTTGAAAAGAGTTAGCCTATCAGTGTTTCTATGCTAGACTAAATAGCATCTCAATGCTAGCATGTAGAAGCTAACGCTATTGTTAGCGTCCACAGTGCAGATTTGTAAAGAAGCTCCATGAATAATCAGGACTTCCTGAAACTCTTTGCTCCAATCTGCTGGCTGAAGAACAGAAACTAAATATTTTTGTTGTTTAGCTCAGATGTGTGTTTGGTCAAAAAGTTAAGAGCAAAAACATTTTTTAAATGAAAAGTTTGCTTATATTTGGACATAATTAAAATATGATTAATTACAAAACCTGAATTAAGTAGATTAAACGTTTTAATTAAGTCTTGCTGATATAATTCACCTTTGGGAAGAAAAAAGTGTTTTAGTTGAACGACATCAGTGGGAAGCAGAACCATGTCACTTCCTGTCCGTTTGGTTCTAACCGCATCGCTTCCTGTCCGTTTGGTTCAGGCGAGAAGCTTNTCGCTTCCTGTCCGTTTGGTTCAGGCGAGAAGCTTGAGCTTTTTCAGGATCAGAGTTTATTGATGGATTTTCATGATTGATCAGCTGCAGTTGAATATTTCCTTCATTATGTGACGAACCTGATCAGCTGATCAGAGCTCCTGATAGTCATTGGATATCATAAAATGTTTCCTTTCTGAAGTTTTTCCATGTGTGGAAATAAATCAGATGATCAAGAACGTAGACAAAAAATTCTTTGAGATTTTGTGTTTCTGCAGAGTGATTTTCTTTGTTCTTCATCGTTGAACCAACCAGCAGCTTTGTTGCTCAGAGCTCTAACCGCTCCTCTTCCTCCGGTCCATCCGTCTCTCCATCCGTCTTCCTCTCTCTCCAACTTTCTCTCTGTAGCTGCTGCCTCCATGTTGACTGGAGGAAGACAAGGATTAGAGGAAGGCCAGACGGTGTAATGCAGAAAGCTGAGCTAAGCTCTATTAGCGAGAGTCATTAGCCGTCTGGTTCTGCACGCAAACACTCGAGATGAGATGTTTTAAGGTCTCTGTCACTTTAAATCTAAACAGCTGCTGCTGGCCACGCCCCCAACTCAACGTTTACACTCACACTAGGAAATGGCTGCAAACAGATGAGCAATTACACAACTGTACATCTGTGAAAAGCATAAGTAGAGCCTTCTGCTCAACCAACCAGTGGTGACGTTACGTTTTGCAGGTTTTTGAAGTGACTCGTTTTCCAGACACAAAAAACATGAAGTTATTCTAAAACCAGCTGGGTGTTTTTTTGAGGCAGTAGAAAGTGGAATGGAAGAATAAAAACATCCAGAATATGATTTTTTTTACCATAGATTCCCTTTAAAGCCTCTCGTTGCTCCAGACTTTCATCCTGATAAACGTTCTTGGTTCCAGTTTGAACTGAAAAGTTTCTGAAACTGACGGATCAGAGCTTCAGATGTTTCTGTTTCCTTCCTGATTTTCCTCGGTTTCATTCCATGAGGGGGAGCCGAGGCTGAAGCCGAAGGGACCCATCAGGGCTGCTGGGGTCAGAGGTCATGGAGGGGGGCGTCTGTGACGAAAACCTCCAGCCTTCCTCCTCCTCTTCATCACAGCCTTCCTCCCTGAGCTGCAGGTTCGGAGGCAAACTTTAAAACTCACAAACACTTTATAAACTCGCCGAATAATTTATTCAGCTTCAGACAGATTGATGTTAAAGTACTTAAAAAATCATTTTAATAAATCTGTTTGAGAAGTGAGGATGAAATATGTGAAAAAGGGAATTGATAATAATGTGGATCTGTCCTCTGATTGAATGGATTAATAATTAAAACTCAGCGTAACGACGGTCCAGCACTGACATCACAGCAAAACTCAGCCTGGTCAGAAACATTAAAACATCTCACTGTCTAAATTAAACATGATTTTTAATTCTCTTTATATGTTTGTGTCGAAATATTTCCTTCAAAAGTTAAACAGCTTTGATAAAAATATTTTTTTTGTGAAATTCTGCATAATATTTGACTCCAGAATCCTTTACAGATAAATCCCCCAACTTTGTTTTTTTATTTTTATTTTTTTTACCAAAAATACTAATTTGTTATAAAAGTATTACTGATTTCACTTTAAAAATTAGGTAACTTTATGTTATTAAAGGTAAAGTTTAAACAGTAATGATTTCCTGGTTAATGTCAAGTTGTCATAACAAAGATATTTCGAATAATGTCAACTTTGTATTAAAAGTGTCATAATTTACCGAATGACGCTTTATGACAACAGTCATAAATATTCATGAAGGCTTATTCATGTTCATGACAGGTGTTATGTCATGTTTATGACAGTGTTATGACAGTCTTATTCACCCCCCTCCAAATAAAGTGTTACCCCCTTGTTTTTCCTGGTGAAGCTGTGGACCAGATTTCTGTCCAATCCCAGTTTGACGGTTCCGGGTTAGCTTTGGGTCAGTTCTGCTTTGTTATTACCAGTTGATGTGATTCTGCTGGTGCTGGGTCATCAGTGTTAGCGTATCAGCTGTTTATAAAGAGGAGGGGAGCTAGGACAGAACCTGGTGGAACACCATCGGACACATGAAGTCAGGTGTGAAATCTTCTGAACCCAGATAGTCTGGAGAAAGTCTCTGGAAACCTCTTTCCTTTGTGAATCCTCCTACATGATGATGGTTCTGACATGGAGGAGCAGACTGCGCCCTGCTGGACGGTGGCGTTCCTCAGGGTCAGGTTCATGACGCGTTTCACCAGAGAAACGTCTCTCTGAAGTAGAGCAGATCTGGAATCTCCGCCTCTGTCCTGGAAGCGTGAGCTGGATAAAGTTCTGTTAACTGCAGATCTGCTCTCTGTGATAATGTGGCATTCAGACTGCTGACCTTCTGGAGGAACCAATCAGCAGGCTGCGTCCTCGCCGCCGTCCTGCGGCCGCCATCAGAGCTGCAGATGTTATCATGAAGCGCCGAGGTCAGAGCGCAAATTGAAAATCCCAAAATCTGATCCTTGGATTAATTTAAACGAGGAACTGTCTGCATCCCGGCATTAACCCCCACCACCATCGCAGCTCCATATGTGACCCCCCCTCGCAGAGGTCACGAGGTCAACTCAGAGCGGATGTAAATCTGTGGCCTCGCCTCCGACCCCTCCCCCGCCCTATCTGCAGCCGGCTGTCTGGTGAGGATCGCTGATACCGAGCTGCTGAAAGGCTCCCTGTGTCCCGGTGATAACACCAGGGCGGCGGCGGCGTGGGGGGCGGTGGCCTGGCGGCGCGTTGTCCTCCGTCTGTGTCGCCAACATCGCGTCACGCTGCTGTTGGCGGTCCTGTCGGTCGCTGCCGTTGTTCTCCAGCGTTAATTATCCCACCATGCGCCGCGCAGGTTCAGCTGCATGTTGCTTTTCACAACGTTGACGCGAAATTAATGCGCTGCAGACAAAACCAAAGGAGAGGCGGATCCGACAGCAGGAATATTTACAGAAACACCGTTTGGTCGGCCAAAGGGAAGCAGCTTCCCCTGTTTTAACAATCCTTCCTCCAGTCGTTGTTCTTCTAAAACCTTTAGCGCGCCGCTAATGTGAACTGAATGGCTAACACCACAGAGCATGAAAACATTTTAATCATGTTCCTGTGGACGGGGTTAGCTTTACGTGACTGGACGGTCTGGATGACTGATGACTGAATGATGACTGAATGATGACTGAATGATGACTGAATGAAGTTTGATCAGACGGAGCCGTTTGCTATTAACCTACCTGCTGCACCAAGATGTTCAAACTGAACCAGGACCCGGTTCTGTTGCTGATGTTCTGGTGGTTTCTTGTGTTTCATTCTGGATCAAATATTTATTTAAATCGCTGAAGTGTTCAGCATGACGGAGGCGTAATCACCCTGTGGGAAACTTTCCTGATGATTATTTTTAGCTGAAGATCAGCAATAAAACATGAACTTTTATGTTAATCTGAATGGAAATGTTTAAAATCCCTGCAGGGTTTTTAATACTCAGAAATGATAAATTTCTGCAGCAGGATTTGGTTGTTTCAGCAGATTTGATCCATATTTTAGGACAGAAACAGAATAAATGGCACCGACTTATTCTGATGCACTTTTAGATCCACGATTCTGGGAAATTTAATGTTACATTAATGTTTGTAGAGATGTTTTTAACTCTGCTCTTTAGATTAGATGTTTATTTGTTGGTTCATCTCAGGTTTCTGATCAGATTTGATTCTGATGAAGAGAATCTGCAGGTTCATGATTTAATCAGATGTTTTTTTTACTTTATCTCATCAAATGTTTGGCAAAACCTGACAAGAGATTATCAAAAATTCCTCTTCCTTAATCTGCAGCCACTGACAGGTGAACCTGTCCTCAAACATGTCCAAGGCAGAAATCAGAGTTTATGAAGGTTTGGTTTTCAACCTGCAGGTCTGTATCAAACGTGGCTCTAAGCTAACTTAGACTTAATAATCTAAATTATGTAAATTTTAAGTTCTCTTAAAGCAGACTGTATTTTGTCAGTTTCTCAGCTGCAAACCGAAGACAACATGGAGTCAGGCTGGTTGGATTCTGGATCCATGAAACGTCGGCAAAGAAACGAGAAATTAAAATAATTAAAACAATCAACAAATGATGGAAAATAAAGATTCCTGGAGAAACGGGAAACAGAAACTCTGTCGAGTTAGTTTTGGATACATAGATGAGCAACACACACACACACACACACACACACGTTTGTGTTGCTATCTTTGTGGGGANTTGCTATCTTTGTGGGGACTTTCCATTGACTTCCATTCATTTCTACAGCCTAAACCTGACCTTTACCCTTTTCCTAACCCTAACCATCACATACCTAACCCTAACCATCCAAAACTCAATACCCTAACCCTAACCCTGTTTTTGAACCCAAAAACAGGGTTTCCCCTTGTGGGGACCAGGCTCCGGTCCCCACAACGTAGTATATGTCAGGAAAATCGTCCCCACAAGGTATTACAAACAAACGCACACACACACACACACACACACACACATACACACACACATACAGACACACAAAGGTAATTATTTTTAATTAAAACTACCAAAATAGCAAAAACTGAAATTGAGAAAAAAATGTTAACTGCAATAAAAACTATTGGGGAAAAACTAACTATGTGAATTATATTTTCTGTTTAAGCTAACTAAAAACCTACCAATATAATATCCTTTGTTTTCATGTTTTTTAATCTATTTATTATCTTTTCAAACTGACATTGATTTATTTTCCGACATTCATAAATTATTGAATAAACAAACACAACAACAAAGATATTTACAGTTCTGATCATTTATTCAGCTTCTTTACAAATCTGGACTGTGGCTAACATGTAGCATTAGCTGCTACACGTTAGCATTGAGATGCTATTTTAGGCTAGCATAGCTTCGCTAATATGCTAGCTCCTATTTGGACAATTTGAACACAACAGTAGTCTTCTCCAGTGTCCAATCAAATCATTTGGAAGCAGAAATCAACACTTAGTGATCTAAAAGAAGCAGCTTCATCATCGCTGCTGTTAGCGGATGTAGCTGTGCGTCTGATTTACAGGCGTATCGGAAACACGACACGCAGGTTCCGGTCAGGACTTTTGCATATTTACAAAAAAAGAACTATTTCTGTTCTACCCAGAGAGTTTGATTGGGTTAGCTTTAGCATGATGCTAGCATGGTTCTGGCTAGCACCCAGAGGTTTCCGCATGCTAATGCTACCAACAGGACAGAGTCTCATCTTTGAGATGCTACTTTAGCCTCAAGCTTTTAAACATTGATTGATTGATTGATTGATTGATTGATTGATTGATTGATTGATGTATGAAGAAGACGAAGCGGTCAGCGTGTCGTCTTGGCGGATGTCTCCATCGGCGCGGCGCCGCTCTCTCATCGCTGTGGCTCAGATTGGCAGCGGAAGCTGACGATGTGACACGGATCTGGGCTTTTCCAGGCTTATATTTCAGGACTGTGTCGGGTTCATCCTCAGCAGCATTTGACCTCTGACCCGGCCGGCCTCGGGCTGCAGTAACGGAGCAGGCTGAGGTGACAGATGAAGCGTGGTTGGCGTGTCTCGCCTCAACCTCTCTGAGCTTCGTTTGCAGGGAGTCTGAACAATGCTCAGGCGCTAGCCTGTGATTTCCAGTCAGTCGGACTTTGAACCACACGCAGTTTTAGGTCTTCCTGATTATTATTCCACATCATGTAATAATATTCATAAAGTCATGTGAACGCACAGCGTCTCTCATGTTGCTGCTTCTGTACCAGCAGGGAGGCTAAAAGTTTAAATGTCTCATAGTTTGACTTTATTCTCTCATATTTAAACGAATCCCTCTTTGAAAGCCTAACCCTGACGAGTTCTGGAAAATTGCACCAAAGTGGGCGGAGCCAATAAACTCTGGGGGGCGTGGCCACGTGTGGAGATGAGCAGAACTTTGCGACTTTTTTCAAAAACACAACTAGCAGCTTTTTTCTAGAAAGCAGCTAGCTACAACTCTGGTAACACTTCAAAAAATTACCACAAACTTAGGAACTTTTTTCAAAACAGCGACAAGCTAGAAGTCTGCCTTTTTTTATCAAAAAGATATTAGCTACAAATTTTACAACTTTTATCAAAAAACAGGTAGCTGCAAATCTTACTCGTTTTTTGCTACAAAAAGCTGCTTTTCTGTCCAGAGCTCTGATATTACTAGCATGATGCTGCCTCTACCACATTTGACACGTGGTGGATTGTTTTTAGTTTTAAAGTCTCGTCTTGTCGGTGTTTGTTTCTCCAGAAGACATTTTGTTTGTCCATGTCTGCAGACCTCCGTTCAGCTTCACGCCGTCCTTCCTCAGATTAACGTTCCTGATTTGAACCCCGGTGGTTCCTGGTTTCCTGTCATCTGAGGAGGACAGTTTGAGTCTTCTTCCTGGTTCATGACTATCCCAGCCTTTAGATGTTGAGGGCGTTTCCATGAGGTACTGCTCAGTCCAGACCCAGTCATCATCACTCACCAGAACCGGTTGGTTCTGTGACGTTCTCGGGTTTTGCTGTTCATGTGTATCTTTGCGGCTGTTTGTGGTTCTGGTCCTAAATGTGAACTCATGCTCCCTGTTCTGTGGATCATCTCATCCTGGAAGAAAAAGGTTGATATGAATCATGAAAAGCCCCAAATGAATGTGATGTTCTGACGGGTCCGGTAGAACTTGGTTCTGTTCATAAATGAGTGGCTCCAGGACTCTGTGATCTTTTGTAATTGGACCGTTCATTAGCTTGTTAGCTAAATCCTCCATCTCTGTCTCAGTGCAGAGCCTCTTATCTGAGAACATTTACTCTGAAGAGACGGACGAGGACCTTGGACTCCTCCTGCCTGCTGGTCTCATTAATGCGGTCCAATCTGCCGTCATCCTGTTAGGGGATTACATCCACCTGCAGCTCACACTGAGCGCGCTCATCTTCTCTGATGGGCTTCTAGAACCTGCATGTTCCAATCATCTGGATCATCCAGGCTAAAGATGTTAGGAGTTTCTCTATTATTTTGTTTTAATGCCAGAAGGACTTCTGGCCTCGGGTACAAACTCTCACCTCAAAGCAGAGGTATCGTGTGTTTCCAGGCACATGGTTCCATTTTAGAGCATAATCAAGTAACTATGTTCGTCAGTTGATTTAAAAATACTACATATATCAAATCTGACTCAAAAAACTTCGACTTCATGGTTTAATGCTTTTAAATTGTGTCTCTGTCTCTTTAAATCTCCTGCTCTTCCTGAAGCTCCGCCTCCAGGAAGTCATGCCAGCATGGCTCCTCTATTAACCCTTTAATGTTTTTACCAGCGCTGCTCTGAGCAGCAGCTCCTATAATGAGTTCAGCAGCTGTTTGCTAATTGCTGCTGGCTAGTCTGAAGGAGCAGAATGGGGGAGGCGGGGCTAGGCCCACCCAGGCGTTTTAACAGCTGAATGGTTGCCATGGAGATTGAAGGATTTGTCAAACATGAAAGCGTCAAAGTAGCACTGCAGGTTTGTTTTTAATGAGAAACATTAAAACATGATGGAAGGATAAAAAAGATTTCACATGACACCGCCATGTTGAGCAGCTCCTCCCTTCATTACTTATTATTTTTTTGGCTCTAGTGGCCTTTATTTGATAGTTAATTGACAGGAAAGTGGGTAATGAGAGAAGGGGGAAGACATGCAGCGAAGGTCACCAAGGCTGGGAATTGAACCTGCGACAGCTGTGTCGAGGACTGAGGCCTCCATATGTGGGTTGTGCTGAACCCCCTGCACCACCACAGCACAGCCAACCGCCCTTCATTATTACAGATTTCAGAACAGGTCCAGTTTGGTTCTGAGTTGTTTTCTAACCCTTAGCCAGCTGCTGGTCACAGATCTGCTGCTTTACTTTTCTCCTGAGCAAAATTAGAAACAATCAAAGCTGATTTACATCATCAAGACAATTTTTTCATGTTTATGTAGAATAAAGCCAGCAGAGGAACCGGCTCAGTTCAGACGCTCTTCATTCCATTTAGAACAGAACTTAGAATAAACAAACTGGCCTTAAACTGCTCAGATGACAGGAACAAGTATTTATATCATGAAGCAACCTTTATGTTGCTCCTGAATCTGCTGACTCTGCTTTAAAAGCTGCAGCTGCAGGACTTCAAACGGCTCCATGTTCCCATCAGAGAACATGAACTTGTAGCTCAGCAAGGAACCAAGGAACAGCAAGATAAACTCCAACAGAACGTTTCATTCAGCTTCATGCTGTGAAACTCAAAGAGAGACAGGATAAACTCCAGGATAAACTCCAGGATTCCAGGATAAACTCCAGGATAAACTCCAGGTGAACTGAAAATAAATTTCTTAAACTTATGTTGGTATATGTTATTTGCTTCCAACCATGATGTTATGGAGTTTAATGCTCCTCATGAATATGCTTTTTTCATTAAAAGAAAGGAATAAAACGACACAGGACCGATTCCCCGGCCCTGAGGAAAACCGCAATCCAGTTGAGTTTTATGAGTGTTTAGTTTGAAAAAGTCTACAAAGCAAAACCACAACATTTACTAGATAATGTCTAAATGAAATTTTCCCATTTCTGAATTTAAAGCTTCGGACGAGAACCAGATGTGAGCCGAGCTAATGTGCTAATAGAGGAGCTAATTTTTCATTTAGCGCTTTAGCATCTTTGCTAAATTTAAAACCATTTCCTTCCTCACTCTCTCCACCCGTGTTGTGTTGCAGCAGATTACGATTATTCTGTACCCAGAATGCATTGCTGTGGAACAGCAGCCTGTAGTTCTACAGTAAACAGATTTATTGATTTTAAACAGAGACATATTTTGTTTAGCGCTTTTGCTAACATTGAAAACATTTTGACTACCTCTAGTTTTACAGGAAATAAAGTCTACTGATGTCTTGAACTGATCAAGAATCTTTCTAATCTTTTTTTAAACCATTAACTAAAAACAGAATTTATGCCACAAGAATCAGTTCAGCTTGAATGAAAATCTTTAATTTCAACATAAAATATTGATGTAGAGCAAAGAAAGGCTCTGGACGCCCCTGCTGAGCTTTGTTTGGACCCTTCCAGGACCTGCTGGCCCGGTTCTGGAGAGCGCAGGTCCTCCAGCGCTGCCGACTGGATGCTGCTGCGCGGATAATGCTGAGCCATGGTGCTGCCATGGCAACCGGGAGGGAGGGGTGTGTGGGCCGAGGGCAAATATAGCAGCGAGGGGGAGGAGGACGACGAGAAACCCAAACAAAAGATCCAAACTGGAGACGTCACCAGAAATCTGCAGAGGAAAAATAAAGATGCTGCTCAGCATTTCAGACGCAGCAGGTCAAACCTGCTTCAATCTCCAGAGCATTGCATCATGGGAACGCTCACATTGCAGGATGACATCACCCAGGGCCGTGCAGAGACCACTAAAGGGGCAGGTGCTCAAAAAAAAAAGAGGGCACATCTAACCGCCTTCTAGGATAAATTATTAACAAAACCACTCAGCTTTCAGAGTTTAATAAACAATGATAAATTACAAAATTGTGAGATACAATCAAAGCTAAGAAAATCTCTATACAGAGCATACAACTATGTGTCACGATCCGTGTTTCTGTGTGTTTATTTTTGAGATTTCCTGTGTTCAGTCCTGCTTTTCCTGTGAGTCTCTGTCCTGTCCTCCCATTGATTGGTTCCCAGGTGTGTCTCATCCCCTTGATTACCCCGTGTGTATTTAAACCCACCTGTTGTCCTTGTCTCTCGTCGGATCCTCGTCTAATGTTGTCGTCATGTTATGTCGGCTAAAGTCTGTTTCTCTGTGCTGTCGTGTCGACGTCCCTATCTTCCCCGTTGCTCCCTGTGAAACCTGTTTCCTTCTGCCATCAGTTGTTCCTCCGTGCTGTTCTCCATTGTTCCGACTATTATCATTAAATTCATCATTCTTCATCTTACCTGGGTCTCTGCGTCCTCATCCTCACCACCTCAACCACACATTATGACACTATGTAAATGTAAGATATTTTATTAGTCATTTCTTTCTGCAGGTCTATTTTGTTATAGGAAAGTATTGCAATATTCAAACCCGTATTTTACCAAGAAATGTAAATCAGAGCTGGACCACCAGACATATTTTGTCTTTACAGAATTAAACTATTAAAAATATAAACAATGCAACCTTTTAGTGACTGTAATCTATAAAACAGAGCTGCCTGTTTGCTGCAGTGGAGGTGAAGATGGTCCATTCAGGAAAGCAGAGCTGCATCAAACTTTAAGGTGGAACTGCAGAAAAAAACAAAATTTGAATTGTTAATGCATGTCACCATGAGAAAAGCCTACTGAGTTTAGCTTAAAAAAAACCTTTTTTAAAAATTAAAATATGAAGTGAAAAAATTATTTGCAAAACAAACTTATTTGTTCATGTCATAAATCTTTTCTTGCTATTCTAAGTTTTTGTTTGTGACTCAAAGTTTTGTTTGTGATTCTCACATGACGTCGGGGGCGGGGCCTAAAATAGCAACAAAAGATTTCTGATGTGTGCAAATAAAAGTTTATGTTTGGAAAATAACTTTTTAAGTTCACAAGACAAAGAGTTATTTAATTTTAAAAAAGTTTTTTAAACTAAACTTTTTGTTTTAAAAAAAGGAATCGTGTCAATTCCAAAAGTTTGGATTACAATTTTATTTTACTTAACTGAGGTTAATTTTCTTGTTTTTCATTGAATAATTGGAGAAAAAATGTAACTTCATACTCTGTGAACCAGACCCGATACTCAAAACCAGTTAGCTGGAGGCGGAGCCAGAGGAGGGCGGAGCCTGTTAGCTGGAGGCGGAGCCAGTTGGCTGGAGGGGGAGCCAGCTAGCTGGAGGCGGAGCCAGTTAGCTGGAGGGGGAGCCAGTTAGCTGGAGGCGGAGCCAGTTAGCTGGAGGGGGAGCCAGTTAGCTGGAGGCGGAGCCAGTTGGCTGGAGGCGGAGCCAGTTGGCTGGAGGCGGAGCCAGTTGGCTGGAGGCGGAGCCAGAGGAGGGCGGAGCCTGTTAGCTGGAGGCGGAGCCAGTTAGCTGGAGGCGGAGCCAGTTGGCTGGAGGCGGAGCCAGAGGAGGGCGGAGCCTGTTAGCTGGAGGCGGAGCCAGTTGGCTGGAGGCGGAGCCNTCTTTCTGCAGGTCTATTTTGTTATAGGAAAGTATTGCAATATTCAAACCCGTATTTTACCAAGAAATGTAAATCAGAGCTGGACCACCAGACATTTTGTCTTTACAGAATTACACTATTAAAAATATAAACAATGCAACCTTTTAGTGACTGTAATCTATAAACAGAGCTGCCTGTTTGCTGCAGTGGAGATGAAGATGGTCCATTCAGGAAAGCAGAGCTGCATCAAACTTTAACGTGGAACTGCAGAAAAAAGAAAAAAACAAAATTTGAATTGTTAATGCATGTCACCATGAGAAAAGCCTGCTGAGTTTAGCTTAAAAAAAAACTTTTTTAAAAATTAAAATATGAAGTGAAAACATTATTTGCAAAACAAATTTATTTGTTCATGTCATAAATCTTTTCTTGCTATTCTAAGTTTTTGTTTGTGACTCAAAGTTTTGCTTGTGATTCTCACATGACGTTGGGGGTGGGGCCTAAAATCACAACAAAAGATTTCTGATGTGTGCAAACAAAAGTTTGTTTGGAAAATAAATTTTTAAGTTCACAAGACAAAAATTAGTTATTTAATTTTAAAAAACTTTTTTAAACTAAACTTTTTGTTTTAAAAAAAGGAATCGTTTCAATTCCAAAAGTTTTGATTACAATTTTATTTTACTTAACTGAGGTTAATTTTCTTGTTTTTCATTGAATAATTGGAGAAAAAAATTTAACTTCATACGCTGTGAACCAGACCCAATACTCAAAGCCAGTTAGCTGGAGGCGGAGCCAGATGAGGGCGGAGCCAGTTAGCTGGAGGCGGAGCCGGAGGAGGGCGGAGCCAGTTAGTTGGACGTGGAGCCAGTTAGCTGGAGGCGCAGCCAGTTAGCTGGAGGCGCAGCCAGTTAGCTGGACATGGAGCCAGTTAGCTGGAGGCGCAGCCAGTTAGCTGGAGGCGCAGCCAGTTAGCTGGACATGGAGCCAGTTAGCTGAAGGTGGAGCCAGTTAGCCGGAGGCGGAGCAAGAGGAGGGAGGAGCCAGGTAGCTGGAGGTGCAGCCAGTTAGCTGGAGGTGGAGCCAGTTAGCTGAAGGTGGAGCCAGTTAGCTGGAGGCGGAGCCAGAGGAGGGAGGAGCCAGGTAGCTGGAGGTGGAGCCAGAGGAGGGCGGAGCCTGTTAGCTGGAGGTGGAGCCAGAGGAGGACGTAGCCAGTTGGCTGGAGGCGGAGCCAGAGGAAGGCGGAGCCTGTTAGCTGGAGGTGGAGCCAGAGGAGGGCGGAGCCTGTTAGCTGGACATGGAGCCAGGTAGCTGGAGGTGGAGCCAGTTAGCTGGAGGCGCAGCCAGTTAGCTGGAGGCGCAGCCAGTTAGCTGAAGGTGGAGCCAGTTAGCTGGAGGCGGAGCAAGAGGAGGGAGGAGCCAGGTAGCTGGAGGCGGAGCCAGAGGAGGGCGGAGCCAGGTAACTGGAGGTGGAGCCAGTTAGCTGAAGGTGGAGCCAGTTAGCTGAAGGTGGAGCCAGTTAGCTGGAGGCGGAGCCAGAGGA
>NW_006800179.1:82852-97809 GCF_000485575.1 Poecilia formosa
ATGACAACCTGAGACCAACAGGTTAAAGTCTCGTCTTCTCGGTGTTTGTTTCTCCAGAAGACATTTTGTTGGTCCATGTCTGCAGACCTCCGTTCAGCTTCACGGTGCCGCCGTCCTTCCAGCAGATTAACGTTCATGATTTGAACCTCGGTGGTTCCTGGTTCCCTGTCATCTGAGGAGGACAGTTTGAGTCTTCTTCCTGGTTCATGACTATCCCAGCCTTTAGATGTTGAGGGCGTTTCCATGAGGTACTGCTCAGTCCAGACCCAGTCATCATCACTCACCAGAACCGGTTGGTTCTGTGACGTTCTCGGGTTTTGCTGTTCATGTGTATCTTTGCGGCTGTTTGTGGTTCTGGTCCTAAATGTGAACTCATGCTCCCTGTTCTGTGGATCATCTCATCCTGGAAGAAAAAGGTTGATATGAATCATGAAAAGCCCCAAATGAATGTGATGTTCTGACGGGTCCGGTAGAACTTGGTTCTGTTCATAAATGAGTGGCTCCAGGACTCTGTGATCTTTTGTAATTGGACCGTTCATTAGCTTGTTAGCTAAATCCTCCATCTCTGTCTCAGTGCAGAGCCTCTTATCTGAGAACATTTACTCTGAAGAGACGGACGAGGACCTTGGACTCCTCCTGCCTGCTGGTCTCATTAATGCGGTCCAATCTGCCGTCATCCTGTTAGGGGATTACATCCACCTGCAGCTCACACTGAGCGCGCTCATCTTCTCTGATGGGCTTCTAGAACCTGCATGTTCCAATCATCTGGATCATCCAGGCTAAAGATGTTAGGAGTTTCTCTATTATTTTGTTTTAATGCCAGAAGGACTTCTGGCCTCGGGTACAAACTCTCACCTCAAAGCAGAGGTATCGTGTGTTTCCAGGCACATGGTTCCATTTTAGAGCATAATCAAGTAACTATGTTCGTCAGTTGATTTAAAAATACTACATATATCAAATCTGACTCAAAAAAATTCTACTTCATGGTTTAACGCTTTTAAATTGTGTCTCTGTCTCTTTAAATCTCCTGCTCTTCCTGAAGCTCCGCCTCCAGGAAGTCATGCCAGCATGGCTCCTCTATTAACCCTTTAATGTTTTTACCAGCGCTGCTCTGAGCAGCAGCTCCTATAATGAGTTCAGCAGCTGTTTGCTAATTGCTGCTGGCTAGTCTGAAGGAGCAGAATGGGGGAGGCGGGGCTAGGCCCACCCAGGCGTTTTAACAGCTGAATGGTTGCCATGGAGATTGAAGGATTTGTCAAACATGAAAGCGTCAAAGTAGCACTGCAGGTTTGTTTTTAATGAGAAACATTAAAACATGATGGAAGGATAAAAAAGATTTCACATGACACCGCCATGTTGAGCAGCTCCTCCCTTCATTACTTATTATTTTTTTGGCTCTAGTGGCCTTTATTTGATAGTTAATTGACAGGAAAGTGGGTAATGAGAGAAGGGGGAAGACATGCAGCGAAGGTCACCAAGGCTGGGAATTGAACCTGCGACAGCTGTGTCGAGGACTGAGGCCTCCATATGTGGGTTGTGCTGAACCCCCTGCACCACCACAGCACAGCCAACCGCCCTTCATTATTACAGATTTCAGAACAGGTCCAGTTTGGTTCTGAGTTGTTTTCTAACCCTTAGCCAGCTGCTGGTCACAGATCTGCTGCTTTACTTTTCTCCTGAGCAAAATTAGAAACAATCAAAGCTGATTTACATCATCAAGACAATTTTTTCATGTTTATGTAGAATAAAGCCAGCAGAGGAACCGGCTCAGTTCAGACGCTCTTCATTCCATTTAGAACAGAACTTAGAATAAACAAACTGGCCTTAAACTGCTCAGATGACAGGAACAAGTATTTATATCATGAAGCAACCTTTATGTTGCTCCTGAATCTGCTGACTCTGCTTTAAAAGCTGCAGCTGCAGGACTTCAAACGGCTCCATGTTCCCATCAGAGAACATGAACTTGTAGCTCAGCAAGGAACCAAGGAACAGCAAGATAAACTCCAACAGAACGTTTCATTCAGCTTCATGCTGTGAAACTCAAAGAGAGACAGGATAAACTCCAGGATAAACTCCAGGATTCCAGGATAAACTCCAGGATAAACTCCAGGTGAACTGAAAATAAATTTCTTAAACTTATGTTGGTATATGTTATTTGCTTCCAACCATGATGTTATGGAGTTTAATGCTCCTCATGAATATGCTTTTTTCATTAAAAGAAAGGAATAAAACGACACAGGACCGATTCCCCGGCCCTGAGGAAAACCGCAATCCAGTTGAGTTTTATGAGTGTTTAGTTTGAAAAAGTCTACAAAGCAAAACCACAACATTTACTAGATAATGTCTAAATGAAATTTTCCCATTTCTGAATTTAAAGCTTCGGACGAGAACCAGATGTGAGCCGAGCTAATGTGCTAATAGAGGAGCTAATTTTTCATTTAGCGCTTTAGCATCTTTGCTAAATTTAAAACCATTTCCTTCCTCACTCTCTCCACCCGTGTTGTGTTGCAGCAGATTACGATTATTCTGTACCCAGAATGCATTGCTGTGGAACAGCAGCCTGTAGTTCTACAGTAAACAGATTTATTGATTTTAAACAGAGACATATTTTGTTTAGCGCTTTTGCTAACATTGAAAACATTTTGACTACCTCTAGTTTTACAGGAAATAAAGTCTACTGATGTCTTGAACTGATCAAGAATCTTTCTAATCTTTTTTTAAACCATTAACTAAAAACAGAATTTATGCCACAAGAATCAGTTCAGCTTGAATGAAAATCTTTAATTTCAACATAAAATATTGATGTAGAGCAAAGAAAGGCTCTGGACGCCCCTGCTGAGCTTTGTTTGGACCCTTCCAGGACCTGCTGGCCCGGTTCTGGAGAGCGCAGGTCCTCCAGCGCTGCCGACTGGCTGCTGCTGCGCGGATAATGCTGAGCCATGGTGCTGCCATGGCAACCGGGAGGGAGGGGTGTGTGGGCCGAGGGCAAATATAGCAGCGAGGGGGAGGAGGACGACGAGAAACCCAAACAAAAGATCCAAACTGGAGACGTCACCAGAAATCTGCAGAGGAAAAATAAAGATGCTGCTCAGCATTTCAGACGCAGCAGGTCAAACCTGCTTCAATCTCCAGAGCATTGCATCATGGGAACGCTCACATTGCAGGATGACATCACCCAGGGCCGTGCAGAGACCACTAAAGGGGCAGGTGCTCAAAAAAAAAAGAGGGCACATCTAACCGCCTTCTAGGATAAATTATTAACAAAACCACTCAGCTTTCAGAGTTTAATAAACAATGATAAATTACAAAATTGTGAGATACAATCAAAGCTAAGAAAATCTCTATACAGAGCATACAACTATGTGTCACGATCCGTGTTTCTGTGTGTTTATTTTTGAGATTTCCTGTGTTCAGTCCTGCTTTTCCTGTGAGTCTCTGTCCTGTCCTCCCATTGATTGGTTCCCAGGTGTGTCTCATCCCCTTGATTACCCCGTGTGTATTTAAACCCACCTGTTGTCCTTGTCTCTCGTCGGATCCTCGTCTAATGTTGTCGTCATGTTATGTCGGCTAAAGTCTGTTTCTCTGTGCTGTCGTGTCGACGTCCCTATCTTCCCCGTTGCTCCCTGTGAAACCTGTTTCCTTCTGCCATCAGTTGTTCCTCCGTGCTGTTCTCCATTGTTCCGACTATTATCATTAAATTCATCATTCTTCATCTTACCTGGGTCTCTGCGTCCTCATCCTCACCACCTCAACCACACATTATGACACTATGTAAATGTAAGATATTTTATTAGTCATTTCTTTCTGCAGGTCTATTTTGTTATAGGAAAGTATTGCAATATTCAAACCCGTATTTTACCAAGAAATGTAAATCAGAGCTGGACCACCAGACATTTTGTCTTTACAGAATTACACTATTAAAAATATAAACAATGCAACCTTTTAGTGACTGTAATCTATAAACAGAGCTGCCTGTTTGCTGCAGTGGAGATGAAGATGGTCCATTCAGGAAAGCAGAGCTGCATCAAACTTTAACGTGGAACTGCAGAAAAAAGAAAAAAACAAAATTTGAATTGTTAATGCATGTCACCATGAGAAAAGCCTACTGAGTTTAGCTTAAAAAAAAACTTTTTTAAAAATTAAAATATGAAGTGAAAACATTATTTGCAAAACAAATTTATTTGTTCATGTCATAAATCTTTTCTTGCTATTCTAAGTTTTTGTTTGTGACTCAAAGTTTTGCTTGTGATTCTCACATGACGTTGGGGGTGGGGCCTAAAATCACAACAAAAGATTTCTGATGTGTGCAAACAAAAGTTTGTTTGGAAAATAAATTTTTAAGTTCACAAGACAAAAATTAGTTATTTAATTTTAAAAAACTTTTTTAAACTAAACTTTTTGTTTTAAAAAAAGGAATCGTTTCAATTCCAAAAGTTTTGATTACAATTTTATTTTACTTAACTGAGGTTAATTTTCTTGTTTTTCATTGAATAATTGGAGAAAAAAATTTAACTTCATACGCTGTGAACCAGACCCAATACTCAAAGCCAGTTAGCTGGAGGCGGAGCCAGATGAGGGCGGAGCCAGTTAGCTGGAGGCGGAGCCGGAGGAGGGCGGAGCCAGTTAGTTGGACGTGGAGCCAGTTAGCTGGAGGCGNAGCCAGTTAGCTGGAGGCGCAGCCAGTTAGCTGGACATGGAGCCAGTTAGCTGAAGGTGGAGCCAGTTAGCCGGAGGCGGAGCAAGAGGAGGGAGGAGCCAGGTAGCTGGAGGTGCAGCCAGTTAGCTGGAGGTGGAGCCAGTTAGCTGAAGGTGGAGCCAGTTAGCTGGAGGCGGAGCCAGAGGAGGGAGGAGCCAGGTAGCTGGAGGTGGAGCCAGAGGAGGGCGGAGCCTGTTAGCTGGAGGTGGAGCCAGAGGAGGACGTAGCCAGTTGGCTGGAGGCGGAGCCAGAGGAAGGCGGAGCCTGTTAGCTGGAGGTGGAGCCAGAGGAGGGCGGAGCCTGTTAGCTGGACATGGAGCCAGGTAGCTGGAGGTGGAGCCAGTTAGCTGGAGGCGCAGCCAGTTAGCTGGAGGCGCAGCCAGTTAGCTGAAGGTGGAGCCAGTTAGCTGGAGGCGGAGCAAGAGGAGGGAGGAGCCAGGTAGCTGGAGGCGGAGCCAGAGGAGGGCGGAGCCAGGTAACTGGAGGTGGAGCCAGTTAGCTGAAGGTGGAGCCAGTTAGCTGAAGGTGGAGCCAGTTAGCTGGAGACGGAGCCAGAGGAAGGCGGAGCCTGTTAGCTGGAGGTGGAGCCAGAGGAGGGCGGAGCCAGTTGGCTGGAGGCGGAGCCAGAGGAGGGCGGAGCCAGTTGGCTGGAGGCGGAGCCAGAGGAGGGCGGAGCCTGTTAGCTGGAGGTGGAGCCAGAGGAGGACGGAGCCAGGTAGCTGGAGGTGGAGCCAGAGGAGGACGGAGCCAGGTAGCTGGAGGCGGAGCCAGAGGAGGGCGGAGAGATGCCTATTAACAGATTTTCTGTCATTCCTGGAAAATTTACGTATTCCTAAATAAAATGCAGGTTGGGAAGCTGGAATACTTTGGAGTTATGTTATTCAACACTATTGGGTTCCTTTTGCAAAGTAGCCAATCCAGTTGCTGCATTTCTTTTCCTTGGCACTGATTGGCTGTTTCCCAAAGAGAAAAGGAAGAAGATGGACTCCAGCTCCTATGGTGGCGCTGGACGGTTTAACTGTGTTAAGCATATTAAAGTACATCATACAATGTTACTGCTGCTGACAGATGTAAATGTGCAGCAAATGGCGAAACAAATTCCAACCCCTCGAATGATGCAAACTCCAAAATACACAAAAGAACAGAAAAACGCTGCAAACGAATCATCCTCAGAAAACGGCAGCAAAAACCTGAAATTAATAAAACAAATTGTAATGAAAAATGTTGCAACCTTGGGAAAAGGCTACAAATTGCACAAACAGCAGTAAGTCCTCTGGACCACTAGGGGGAGTCTGCAGTAGCTCATATTACCTACTAAACATGCTGCTGTTCTGTAAAATTGTAAAGAATGTGACTCTTCTTTCTTCCTACAACTTTATCCTGAACATCCCATCTTTACTGATGGTCAGTTCCTGTCAGATTTGGCTCGACTCCCCCTAGTGGTCTGGAGGACTTTGTCTTGTGGCGTGGGCTTGGAAAGTTTCTGTTGTTTTTGCTATTTTCCTATTTGCTTCTATTTCCTGCTGTTGCAGCATTTTTCTTTTTCATCTGTCTTTGTGTTTGTCTGTTTTGGAGTTTGGATTATTTATTCGTTTCCTGCATCCATAGAATTGACTGTTAGAAGCATTTTACGCGTTGTGGCCCCTGATCCCCATGAATCCTGATCACAGCCGTTTCTGTGATCTGAATCATCCTCTCTGAGCTGAATCTTCTCCTGCAGATCTGTTTCCACCGGGATGAGGCTTCAGAGAGCGTCCGCTCTCCTCGAACAGGTGGGACGGTTGGACGCCTCTCTGTGGCGCTGGAGGCAGAGAAGATGCTTCATGATGGCGTTAGGACCAGGATGTGGGTGAATCAGGGCGGCTGTGTGCGCTCACAGCCGGAGCATATGCTGCAGGAGGAACCAGGCGTCAGCGGCACCGGCGTCTGCAGTGAGCCTGCAGAGAGGCCATATTTCCTGTCACAGCTACATTTGGCCGCTGAGCAGCGCTGAGCTCACATCCTGCTGCACAGAGTCAGACATGTTGGGAAATGATTCGTTGTTTTAAACAGATATTCACCAACAGCTACACATTTACACCTGAATGCAGGTCATCCAGTTCATTCACACAGTTTGTGCAAAAAAACAACAACACGTTTTTGACTTTGATCTCGCTGTAGTTATATGTTATTCATGGAAATATGAATAATTACAGTTCAGAAAGAGAAGGATGAACGGTCCGGATCCAGAACTGAAGGAAGAATCCGTCTCTGTAGCGCCGCCCTGCAGGTAAAACCAAACAGTTCAAGTCCAGTATGTGTGGGGTCTGCAGAGCTCCTAACTGCAAGCTGACCTCCTGACCCTTGACCTGTACAGGTCCTGCATGGAGGGAGGGTCAGCTCCCTCCAGGACCGGTCCTCAGTCTGGACCGGTCTGGTTCTGTTGACGACCCAAACCACACACAGGATGTCCGTAGCTGTTAGCTTCCAGCGCTAGCACGGTTAATTCATATGGAGTTACATCTGCAGTTTGACAGACAACAGACTGATGAGGCCTGGATAAAAACTAGTGATAAGAGAGGACAGCAACTTCATTCTCACATTATTTCAGTGTTTTTCTCTCATTGTTATGACTTTATTCTCATCATTTTAAAATCATTCTTAGCCTGTGACTCTGTTGTCTCCAGTATTTTCAGACTGTAGTTATTCGGTGGTGGCTGTGACCTCTGACCCCTGTGAATACCAGGCGTTTACTGTGTTTCCTGCGAAGTGAAACATCAGGTCCAACTCAGACCTTAAACTGAGTTTGGTTATTTTTGGCATAAAGATTTCTGTTATTGTTATCAAAGAGGCAAATCTATAATTAATAAATTGATAAATGAACCGTTTTACTGTAGAGTTTTCCAGGTCGCAGTCGTTTACCACCAAGTTACATCATCAGTCAAGTTGATTTGTTCAGCACATTTCAGAAACAAGGCAGTTCAAAGTGCTCTACTTCATAAAAATACAAAGTTATCACACCATCATATAATCATCACCAGTTTGAAAACAAACATTACATTTTGTCAACTGCCATCATCAAAATCATCAATGAGCATCAAATATGTCGATCATATTCCATGTATTATGGTTTGGAAGCAGCTCTTACCAGCTGGGTCTGCAGCCCAGATTTAAAGGATCTCAGTGTTTCGACTGTTTTGCTGTTTTCTTGAAGTTTATTCTAGATTTGAGGTGCATAGAAGCTGAATGTCTCCATGTTTGGTTCTGGATACAGAGCAGACCAACATGAGCAAATATTTAATTTCTCATAAAATGCAAACAGATATTTATTATATCTTCACAGTTTGTTCATCCTTTGTTTTACCATTTAGAGGACAGTCATGACCTTGATGTGTCCTGAAACGTGAAGGTCGTGATGTTCCAGGACACGCCATGGCCTGATGTGTTTTGATCTAAACTCTGGATTAGATCAAAACACAATCATGGGTTAGAATGGCCTAGTCAAAGTCCAGACCTAAATCCAATTGGGAATATGTGGCAAGATCTGAGTCAGTTTGAAGATGCTGGCTACGCCCCTTTTAGAGAGGATCATTGAGACGCTGTGGTGTTTGGTGATGTTGGAGGCGCCAGAGGAAGGTCGTTGGTTTGACCTTCAGAAGTAGGACAAAGTTTTGAAACTTTTTGTTTTCATGAGTTCCTGGTTCCTTCTGATGCAGCGATCAGCTGTTAGCCGGCGGCTGCCTGCTGCTTTACTTCCTGCTGCCTTCACTTCCTGCTGCCTTCACTTCCTGCTGCCTTCACTTCCTGCTGCCTTCACTTCCTGCTGCCTTCACTTCCTGCTCAGATGCTCCCTAATCCTGCAGGGTCTTCTGCAGTCACTGAGGTCAAAGGTTGTCTGATGAATCCTGGTTAATCAGCTGGTTCCAGGCGGAGTCGTCCTCGTGGCGTTTTGATGTCACAGACTGGGAGCTGCGGCCGATAAGCCGGTGGTCGCCAGGTGTCGGCGGGTCATCAGAGCCGGCCGTATCGGTCGGCCTCTATATCTGGAAAAACGTAAAACATTTCTGTTGGACGAACCGTTGGCTTGTAGCTTTGGCTCGGCTTGCAGGTGGTGTTTGACCTCAGACAGATAACGGCCTGATTACAGCTGAACGGCTTGTTCTTCTGGGACAACGGCAGAGGTTTGAGGTTTTTCAGAAACAAAGCTACTTTTCCAGGGACAGCGGTGTTGTTGGAATCCAACAGTTTGAACAGAAACGTGAGCGAGCTGATAGGCTAACAGGTGCAGCGGGGCGGAGCGAGCTGATAGGCTAACAGGTGCAGCGGGGCGGAGCGAGCTGACAGGCTAACAGGTGCAGCTTTAGCAGGATCTCAGCTCTTCTCCATGCTGGTGTGTGCAGTCATCTGCATATTCATTTCTGTCACTAGTGAGAAATCTTCATCACTTAGATGTGCTTAAAAATGCAAAACATGTTGAATTATTGATGCGTAAACCTGGAATCAATTATCTTCAGTGTTTCTTCAGGACCTGCTGGTGGACATCTGACCCCTTGCTTGTTATTCTGGTGACACTTTGAGAGCTAAGAGCAGTCGCTCCAAGGAGAGACATTTTCAATCACCCTTCACCAGAACCACTTCAATCTGTTGAAGGTCAGTTTTCCTTCCATCAGCAGGCCCAAGAATGAAAAATCTGTTTGTTTTTAATGGTCATTAAATGCATCAACACTAAAAACTCTGTGAACACACCAACAGTTCTCAGTTAGGGAATGAAAACAGGAATAGTCTAGAACATTCTTTGGGTTTTTGGATCCCAAACTCCTGCATCCATCCAGGAACCTTGATGGTCAACGTCTGCAGAGTTTGGAGACGTTTACCATAATCAGCAGCTCCGCCGTCACTGAAGGCCAAACCATAACACCACCACCACCGTGCTGACCAGACGAGCCTCTCCTCTTTGTTTGTCTTCGTCTCGTCTGACCAGAAAATCTGCCAGAATCCTGCAGCTTCTTGTGAGGATCAGGAACTGGAGTCAGGCCGACTCGAGAACAACTATCAGCTAACAGTGGTGAGCACTGCTAGCTAAAAAGCTAGCTATGCTAAACCTAAAGTGCTAACCATAAAGATGAGTTCTGCTAACGCCAAAGCACCACTGTAACATGGGATTTAGCAGAAGCTAATGCTAAAAATTTTTCTGACATGATATTTAGTGAAACCTTAAGCTAAGGTGCTACTCTAAGATGATATGCAGCTAAATCTGATGCTGTCGCTCCACAACAACATGGTATTTACCAGAAGCTAATGCTATTGATCTCAGAAGATTAAAGTTATGAATTTATGGCCCCAATCCAGTTCCTTAGGCTGGGTCATGCATTTCCTGCTGTGTTTGCATCTCATTCAGAATGCACCGACCCAGGTGTCTGGGGGGTAATTAGAGCGGGGCGGTCTGCTGTTGTCGGGGCAGTTAAACGGCTGCAGACGGGGCAGATTAATTCCCCCGCCGCTCTTTGTGTGACGAAGCCCAGAGTCAGTTCCTGTGTCATTGTTGGGCTCCATCTGCGCCACACACAGCGGCAGCAGCAATTAAACCTGGTTGACACACTTCAGGGTCCGGCACGAACCATCTGGGAGAAAACGCAATACAGCAGCTTTAAACACATTCACTCTTCCTCCTCCTCTTCCTCTGCTGTCCTCAGACGGACGGACCAGGAGGCTTTTGTTCAACCTGAAGTGGGACGCCACAGATGCTCTGAGCAGCTGTAATTACTGATGCCGGCTGATATTTTATTGATATTGTGCCATCAGCTGCAGATTACCATGTGGGGGCGTCTGGGTCTGGGTCCTGTTGTTCTCCACCAACTGGGTCCAGTTCCTGTTCTAACAGATGAAAGAAATAGATGTTGGTTTTGGATTTTTCTGCAAAATTAGATTATTTTTCAAGAAAATATCCTTTAATTTCTCTCTTTAATGTTTTTAGCCATTTGTGAAGCACACAGAGAACTCATTTTAACCTGATATGCTTCCTTTTAGTTCTGTATTCTGATTCACACGGAAATGTAACCGTTTGAAGCGCAGCAACGAAGCAGCGCCATGCACGTCGACATGTGGTAAACTGCTGATCTGAATTAGGGATGGACTCATCAGGATTTGCTACATTTGTGTCCTTGATAGCATTCCAAGTTATTTAATGATCGAGGTCCAATTCTTCATACATGTAGTAAAGTCAACCCCCTCAGATTTTTTTTTGTTTTGTCATACCAAAATGTTTCTGATCAACAAACTCTGGCTGTGTTCAGCAGGACTCAAACTAAATCAATCAATCAATCAATCAATCAATCAATCAATCAATCAATCAATCAATCAAATTGTATTTGTATAGCACATTTCAGCAGCAAGGCATTTCAAGGTGCTTTACATAATTAAAAATAAAGACAGCATGTGGCAATGATTTAATTTATGATTTAATTTATGATTTAATTTAGGCTGTTCAGGCTGTCATGGCAGCCTGAACAGCCCGACTCCGATGTTTTCACTCAAAAATAAATCAAATTGGTGCCACTTCTATATGTAGAACTAAATCACATCCAATCATTTTCCAAGCATCTGAACCAGGTTACATTTTGTCCATCATTGACGGGAGACATGCATCATAATTCTGCAGCAGAAGACATCAGACGGTAAATCTGGACGTAAACAATGGCTGAAAATGATTATGTCGAAGTGATGAAAGCAGCCTGAGTCAGTGAACACATCACATCCCAACCCCACTACTCCCACTCCACATCCAAACAGACTTTTGTATTTTCAGCAGCTATGTTAGCCTAGCATTAGCATGTTCCTTCTCTGTTTTGATGCGACTTGTTGCCATTCTGCTGTAGATTAGCTGCTGCTAACCTGCTAACTGAGGCCGATAGAGTTTAGGATGGACTCCTAGACTCCATCCTAGGAGTCTTGGAGCTCTTGAGGGGTTCTGGTCATTTTTGAATTTCATCCTCTGCACTTGGGCTGAATTTGCCGGGATATTTACTCATGTTAAGATCGGCTCTACCTGAGATGTTTTCCTCTTGGGAATAAACTTTCTCTTTGTAAATTAATAGACTCCACAGTTTGGAAATAACCTAACACCAGAAGTGTTTTAATTTCTCTCTGGAAAACCACAGTTAAACTGATTCATCATGATCCACCAATAGATATATTTCTGAGGAGAACTGGAGGTTAACGACTGAAAGCCATTCTCCTCCTGAGCCTGCAGCTCTGAGCATGCGCGCAGTGGCTGGTATGTCAGGAGGCGGGAAGATACGGGGTTTCCCACTCTGATTTGTAAACTAGGGGTGATGGATTGATTTTAAAAACACTTCCGCAACTAAGACTTCAATTTTATGGACAAATAAATTCACAACTTCAGTTCTCATTCCTTTTAAAGTCTTAAAATAATAGAATTTATTGGCTGCAATCTTTTTTCAGCAAGATTCTATGTTTAAAATACCCCGTCCATCCCGTAGTGTTCCTCGGTGGAGTGGTACGGTCCGGCCGGTGTCTGACTCCGCCAGGCCAGCCTCCATTGCTCACTACTCGTCTAAAAATGGAGCCGATAGGACGGAGGTTTGTGTGGAGGAGACGGAAAGGAGACCGCTGATAGACTTGGAGCTAACGGCCCGATTTCAGTTTGTGCTTTAATGGAGCGGACTTTTGTTCAGGCATAGTGGGCCTCCATGAAGAGCCCCGAGCTGTTAGCATGTGTGAGAAAACAGCCGAAGCCCGGAGCTCGCTTTTCGCTTTTTATCTATTTATTTTACTCTGAAGCAGGCATTCAGACTGACGACTTGCAGGTTTATAGATCGACTAACTTATACTTTAAACAGATTTTATTATAATTATACACGTCGGTTTGTTATTTTCGGCCGTTTTCACCCTTCCTGTTGAAAGCGATGTACAACACGGTGTTGACGGCAGAGAAAGACGGAGACTGGCGGGACGTGATGATGCCCTATTCCACCGAGCTGATCTTCTACCTGGAGATGGATCAGCCTCCAGGTAGGCGGGGGTACCGGGAGGGACGAGACACGGGAGCGGGCCATCTGGCTGTAGGGGGCGAGGTGGTGTTGTGTTCGGTTTGGTTCCCCCTGGAATCAGTGGAAGGTTTTAACAGCTTCGTCCCGGTGGACTCCATTAATGCTGGAGGTAGCTTCTGAATCAGGGATTTTTAAAGGAATATTACACACATTTTAAGTGCTTTATTTCAGATTAAGAAACTTGGAGTGAATTTATATAAACTGACCATTATGTCAGAGCTTTTTTTTTTTTAAACGACGTAAACTACGTTAGCTGCCCTAAATCCCAAACTTTATTGAATAATCTGTAAACCAGCCCAGGTTTGTCTAAAGACTGAATTCTTGAACATCCGAGGTAAAGGAAATGGTAAAACTTAGCTTTTACCTGAACTTTCCCCAATAGCCTGCAGGTTTCACCAGTGGAAAAAACCCATGTTTAGTGGAAGAATGTTGTCATTTTTACCTGAATTAAGGTGGTAGAGAGGCCCAAGATGCTTTAAAATCCTAATTTTTATTCTTATTAGATTCACAGATAAAAGCTATATGGTTTCCAGACCATAAATATTGAGTTTGTTTGCAATTTCTGACTGTTTGGATGTTTCCTCTGCCTGATCTTTGTCTGTTCAGACACATATTACATAAATTACAGCAGCAGATCTGCTTCTCTTTGTTAAAGCGACAGATTGTTTCCCTGCAGACTGATTCTGGGTTTCTAACACAAACCGTCTGTTATTAGCTGCTAGCAGCTCTTCAACAGGACTTTATGCAGTAATCTTTAATATTTGGATGATGTTTGATTGGAGGTGAAATAGTTCAGCGTTTCCTGTGAATCAGCAGCTTTAGTTCTTTATTTCTGGATCTTTCTGAGCTCAGCGCTGCGTTCAGGGGGGATGGGGATTCAGACGGAGTAAAACCCGGATGAAATCCTCCGTCCGTGTTCCGATCTGAGCGTCTTCTCTGCAGAGTATTTCAGCACCTGTCACCGGATCGCTGCGTCTTCCTGCTTCCCTCCGCTCATTCGTTCCTTATTGTGTCGGAATCACCACGGACCCGCTGAGGTCCGGGGAGAACCGGGTCGGGTTCCTGGACCTTTGAGCTGCAGGTTGATGATCATCCTGATGCTGCAGGAAAACGACTCGGCTGAGTTTCTGCAGCGTTTTGTTGCTCCTCATCTTCTCTGGTTCTGGTTGGTTGGTTTGATGGTTTTCAGACAGAACCTCTGCGATCGGGTCGGAGGAGGACGTGATGCTGCTCAGCTCTGTTTGGACCTCTGAGGCCTGGTTAGAGGAGCCGAAGCATTTCTGCTGCATTCCTTCAATCAGCTCATCAAACCTCCATCAGCTGCAAATATCACAACAAACCCAGTCAGTAGACGGGTTTGGCTCCAGGTCCGGTTCTGATCCAGGTCCGGACCGGTCCGGTTCTGCTCCCACCTGTTGGGTCTCGTCCAGCTCCTCCTCCATCCTTTCTTCCTCCTCAGAGCCCCGCCCCCTCCTGCCAGGCTGCGTACTGATTGGCTGAGGCTTTGGGTTTAGGAGCGGGCCGGCCCGGTCCGTTCCTCAGTCCGACAGAGTGTTGAGGAGGAGGAGGAGCAGCTGAGGTCCGGCTGCTCGGCTACATGCAGCTGATGGACGGCACCGTGCAGGACGGTAGGACTCGGACCTTCATTCCTCCAGCGGCTCTGGTTCTGGTCCAGTGTCTTGTGATCCCGATTCTTTCAAAACTTCTTGTGTTTCTGGGCTCAGGACAGTTTGAAGCTTCAATCCAGCAGAACCAGGTCCAGTTCCTCCAGCTGCTGCAGAACCACCAAGGTTCTGATTGCTCTGACCCGTTAGTCTGATCAGCTGCAGCCTGAACTGAACTGGTTCTGGTTCTGATCAGCTGTTCTGCTGGGTCCGACTCCTTTTAGTGGACCCTGTCTCTCAGTGTGTGTGTCTCGGTGTGTATTGTGCTCCTTTGTCTGCCGCCTGTCGGCCCCTTTGTTCCCTCGGCTCGGTGTGGTCCGGTTGGAAAGCAGTTCCAGCTCCTCAGTGGTTCTTTGTTTGGGCGGTTCTGGTCTGGATGCAGGATGATCTGGTTCTGGTTCTGGACCTGATCTAACAGAAACATGGGTTCAGTTTCTGGTTCATCTGTTTTCTGCTCCTGATCAAACCTCAGATCAGTTAGTTTTGAGACCTTTTCTATTTACAACACTATTTATTGTGTGTGTGTGTGTGTGTGTGTGTGTGTGTGTG